>NW_007008696.1:0-1853 GCF_000164805.1 Carlito syrichta | reverse complement strand
TACTACTTTTCCTGTGCTCTAGTCAGGCTTGTCTTGTCACCTCCCCTAATCATGTTAGGTATTTCCTAGGTCTGCAGTATCCTTCCTCCATTATTTTCCTTTAGCTTTCAAGATTTAGCTCAGATGCCTCCTCTTTTATAAAACAATCTTTAATAATTCCCCATTTATTTTATAACATGTGTTAAATACCTATATGTTTAATATTTACAAAGTACTTGAGATATGTTACTTTATCCTCACAACCACCCTCCAATATAAGTTTTTTAATTCCAGTATTAGTATTTTTAAAATGTATACTCAGTGAAGTTAAGCAGGATTTGAACCTAGGCAATCTGGTTTCAGAGTGTGGCTCATAATGATGTTACAAATTATTCCTTGCATGTACACACACACACACACACACACTCTCTCTCTCTCACTCTCTCTCTCTCCTGCTGTGAAAGAAAGGGTGTGAGGGTGCTATGAGAGTGAAGAGAGAAGTCAGACAGATCTGAGTGCAGGAAGGCCTTTCTGAGGAAGTGATATTTGAACTGAAACCTGAAGGATGAGTAAGAGTAGAAAGACCAAGGGATGTAGAAAAGAGTGTTCATGCAGAAGAAATAGGCTTGTTATACAAGGACCCCAAGGTGAAAGAGATTTTAGCACATTGGAGAAACTAATCATGAAGACGGTAATAAGAATGGTGCAAGAGTGGTAGGAAGCTGGTTAGATAGGCAGGAAGCAGAAAATGAGGAACCAGAGTAAGGAGTTTAAATTTTATTCTGAGTTCACTGGGAAGCAGAAGGATTTTAATCAAATCATGATTGGATTTGAGTTTTTAACGGTGTACTGGTTATGTGGGGCATGAAATAGATTGGAAGGTGGCCAGAAAAGAAGTAGTAAGACCAGTTCAGAATTTTGCCATAGTTTAGGTGAGAGATGATAGTGACTTGAACTTCAGTGGTAGCAATATAGATAAATGAATGGATTTAAGATAATTTAGAAGGGGAATCAAAGGACCTCATTCTCATTTTCTCTCTATTTCTTGCTTTTTTCTTTAAAAGTTACCTGGTTGTAGTGTAAAGAACACACTAGAGAGGGGAGAGATTAGGAACAGAGACTAGTCAGACAACTCCTCCCTGAAAGACGAAAGACCAGATAAAGGTTATGAACTGGGGCAGTGGTAATAAAAATGGACAAGAAAGAATGAAATTGAGAGATGTTTCAGGGGTATGAACAACCCTGAGAAATCCCTGGATAGTGAGAAAGGAGTGAGAGTGGGATCTGAAGAATAGTGAGGTGCTGAGAATGACTGAAGTCTCAGGACCTGGAGGGATTGTGATACCATTACTGAATTAGGGAATTTAGGGAACATGGGAGTGGGAGAAGAAGCAAATTTTAGGAAAGAAGATGATGGACATTCACATTTGGACATGTTGATTGTTAGGAGGACCTAATTTTAGGGAGATTTGTAGACAATTGGAAGTACAGATCCAGTGCTCAAGACAGACATCATTAATTCATTTGTTCATTCAGGACAAAAGTTCTCCATTCATCCAACAAATATTTATTGAGTACCTACTACGTGCCAGGTGCTATTCTAGATGCTTGAAGAAAACAAAAATCCCTGCCCACATGTTCTAGCAAGAGAGACAGTCAATAAGCAATACACATGATAACTAAGTAAATAATAAAGCATATTATCAGGTGTTAAGTCCTATGGAAAACAGTAAGGGGAATGATGAGGTGGGTTGTGATCCTTAATTGGGTAGTCAGGGTAGGCCTTATTAAGAATGTGACATTTGGCCAGGCTAGGTGGCTCAGTCTGTAATCCCATGCCTTGGGAGGCTGAGGTGAGTGGATTGCCTGAGCCC
>NW_007008695.1:0-1557 GCF_000164805.1 Carlito syrichta | reverse complement strand
ATGTGCCAATTCTTAGGACTACAGAGATAAACTAATTTGAAATTTTGCTTGAATATTTTCAAAATAACAGAAATTATTTAAATTATTGCTTAACTGAATTGAACTAAATGGTTTTAAAATACTCTATGTGTACAGATAAAACATGTCATCCCCACCCAAAGAACAATAATTTGGCAATTTCTAGCTTGAGACAAGTAATTTATTTCTAATTAATTGATATACATAGTAATATTAATTCCTAATATTGATTAAGCCAATGGTCACAAAATGATGGTATCGAATGGTCATTTTTACAATGAATGGATACATCTCTTGGGTTCCTAGTAGCAAAACTAAACTAATGATTTTGGTGAGTCTGAAGTAAGTTGTCCTATAACTTCCTGTAATCATTGCCCAAACCTATGCCTGAAGAGGTCTCTCTTTTCATCCAGATGAAGCTTTGTTTCAGCCCTTACATTCCCAAGTCCTCACAACCAAAGTCCATTTCATTCCATTTTTACTGTGGGCCTACTTATGCTAAGCATGGTATTCATAGCTGAGGCTACAAAGATGACAGTAATAATTGCCATTTTGTCATACTAATTTTACAGATGGGTAAACTGAAACATAGAAAGTTACTGCAGCTGTTGTAAAGTGATAAATAGCAAGACTGGAATTTAGAGAAGAACCGTGTGACCCCAGAGTCCATGCTCATGACCACTATTGCATAGCCCTGCCCTGGGACAACTTGCAGTTCTGCTCTTGAATCTACAGAATGTATCACTGCCAACAGCTCCATGCACCCTGAGGCATCTGCACCACCCCCAAAGTAAGGTCCATCCCATCCCACCTTGCTCTGCCCTCTCCTCTCTATCTGATATTCCAGTCATCAGAGGGTTGGAGAGCTGACCCCTGAGCCACCCTGACGTCCTGCCAATAGTTCATACCGCTGCTCCCCTAAAACTCGAGTTCCTCATGCCTGACTTTGAGGCAGTACAGAGCAGTCAAGAAGAGCTTAGCTTACAGCTGGACTCATCGCTTTCCTTATCTTAAAGTCGAGGTAGTATCATATCCCCTGAAGGTTGAATCTGTGTAAAGTGCTCAGTATGGGGCTTGTCTCCTCAGAGCTCCTCTCTGCCTTGAGTCTCTCAAGATTGTGCTTGGCAGAAAAATCAGACCACCCTCCCCCCAAAGCATTAAGGATGTTTCACTCAAATCATGCACTCCTCGGATGCTATGTACTGCCGTGCCCGGTGCCTTCCTCTGAAGTCAAGCCAGTTTCTCCAGCCCATGTCATGTTGGCCAAGGGGACAGGATGCTACATCCCCGCTGGCAGCCTTGGCTGAAGTCCCGGCATGCCTGCTCCTGTTTCTCTACTTCATTGCAATGCTGTTCAATAGAATTTTCTGGGGTAAGAGAACTGCTCTATAACTATGCTGACCAAAATGGAAACCATCAGCCCCAAGTGGCTGCTGAGCATTTAAATTGTGGTTAGTACAACTAAGAATAAAAATGCTCAGCCGGGCTCGGTGGCTCAGCCTGTCATCCCGCACCTTTGGAAGGCTGAGGTGAGTGGAT
>NW_007008694.1:0-1572 GCF_000164805.1 Carlito syrichta | reverse complement strand
TCACCTCAGCCTCCCAAAGGCGCGGGATTACAGGCTGAGCCACCGAGCCCAGCTTGCATACACATTTTAAGGGTCAAAAACAATCTGAGGAACTCTTCACTCTTTTCCTCCCTTTTTGTCCTGGCTAAATTTCCAGCAGTTCCAACAACCTTAAACATCATTCTCTGAGATCTCAAGCCAATGACACTATAGCTAACTGTTTGAGTTCCAGTCATACCTTAATGCATGTGACAGTGATTGCTCTTAGGGAAAAAGCCATAAAAATGTGGATCTTACCCAGTGAAGTTGCCTTCTTTCAAGGATCAAATTTGGTTTTTTATCCATGGCCTTCAAACAGTTGTATTTTAAATTGTGTCCAGAGTTTATAATTGTTATCTGGAGGAGAGTTTGTTGGAAATAAGCCACACTGCCATTGTAGGAACTGGAACGTCTCTATGTTGTTTCAACTATACATCAGTATCAAAGACAGAGGAGGAAAGACAGATAGAAAAATACAGGTTCACATATGTGTACCATTTCAACCTTCCAGGTGGTAGCCAGGAACAGGTGACTTCCAAAGGCTATTCTTGTCACTAAATTGAGAGCAGTCATAAAAGACACTTTACAATTTGACAAGAAACATTCTTAAAGAAGATTCCATCAAGCAAGAAGAAAGATAATATCTCACATAATCCCTGAAGTTTGAATTTCTGTTATAACATTTTTTAAAATTCTTTATTATGAAATGCATAACTACAAAAACTGCAAACAGTTTTATTAAGAGAAAATCCATATACCACAAATTTATCCTATCTGAAGCATACAACTTAATGGTTTTAGCATGTTCACAAAGCTGTGTACCCACGACCACAAGCAATTTTTAAGCAGTTTCACTGCCTCACAGTGTAAACACTGGATCCATGAGCTATCACTCCACACTCTCCCTCAACCTCCTCAGCCCCAAGCAACTGCAATGACACTTCCATTTCTAAATCTTTGCTTGTTAGGACGCTGCGTGTAACGGCAACCACAAAGTTCAGGTTCTCCTGTGACTACGTTATTTCATTCAGCACTTCCCAATATCGTCATCTCTGCCAGTGCTCTTGATATCTTCATGTGTACTTAAGTTACTATTCCGTGTTCTCTCGTTACAGCCTGAAGAACTTCCTTTCACGTTTATTGTAAAGTAGGGTCTGCCGGCGACACATTCTCTCAGGTTTTTTTTACTTGGGAATGTTTTAATGTCGCATTTATTTTTAAAGGATAGTTGTACTCAGGTATAAAATGTTTGATTGGCATTTTTTCCCAGCCAATTGGTTTCTCTTCTGGTCTTCATGGTATCTGATGAGAAATGAGCCCCTAATCTTATTGAGGGTTCCTTGTATGTGATGAATCATTTTTATCTTGCTGTTTTCAACATTCTTTTTAGTTTTTGACAGCTTGGCTATGATATATGTAGGCATGAATCTCTTTGAGTTTATTGTACTTGGAGTTTACCAATCTTCCTAAATAGACAAATGAATGGTTTTCATTACATTTGGGAAATGTTTTTTTTTTTTTGAGTTGGAGTCTCACTGTCGCCCAGACTGGAGT
>NW_007008693.1:0-1583 GCF_000164805.1 Carlito syrichta | reverse complement strand
GGAGTGAGATCCCCAACTCAAAAAAGTAATTAATTAATTTAATTAAGTCAAATGTCACCGGAATGAATTCAGCCTGAATTTTGTCTTATGAAATATTATAGCATAATTACATATTTCCCAATTTATTTTTGAACAACTGAATAAGACACTGGTGGTTCTCTAGAGGCAAAACTGAATCTGCCTTGTATCAGATGGTAACTCAGGTCCAAGCACTCAGGAAATGTAAGCCAAATACCTGGACCAGATTCTCTCGTTTTATCAGCATATGCAGATGTGAAGTGATCAGCCTGGATCACTCCTAAATTGTCCCCTGCCATCTATATACCATGTTTATCATGCCATGTAGCATTTAAGACAGCCTTTAAGAAAGCAACTTACTTTAAGAATTTATTTCTTATATATTTATTTTTAGAGACAGGGTCTAGCTCTGCTGACCAGACTGGAGTGCAGTGCAGGGGTGGGATCATAGCTCACTGCAGTCTCAAACTCCTGGGCTTCAGCTATCCTCCCACATTAGCCTCCCAAGAAACTGGTACTACAGGCATGAGCCACCTTGCTCAACTAATTTTTTACTTTTATTTTTTATAGAGACAGGATCTTACTATGTTGTCCAGGCTGGTCTCAAACTCCTGGCCTCAAGTGATCCTTCTGCCTCAGTCTCCCAAAGTGTTGGGATTACAGGCATGACCCATGGCACCTGGTCAATCACACTTTATAACAGCAGTTTCAAGTTCATCCCTGTCACGCTGCAGTTCAGCAACTTCCTCTCTCAAGATCCTCATGGTCTTCACCCTACTATTGAAAATCTATGCAAACAGGAAACAAGTACACCATGAAAACTGATTATCAACGTACCGGGGTGAGTAGGGAACGGAGGGCGGAGGAGGAATGTAAAGACCCATGATGGCCGGCTTCTCCTTCTTCAGTGAGGTATCCATGGTGCTTTCAGGGGACTGGGTTGTCGTGGGAGGAGGCGAGGTCTGCAACAGGAACGTGACAGTGCCAGAGAGGAGGTCAACTCGGAGGTCGTTCTTAGAGGACCTTCCCCCCCAAACCAACACCAGCCCCATGCATGACAGGGATCCAGGTCATTCTTGTGTGTACAGATATCAGCAATGCTTACCTTGTGTCCTACCATGAAACACTCAGAATGAACTGAGGGGTCTGAAAGACCAGACGCATAGTGGTAAGAAGCAGAGGCTCAGGCCCAACCACTCAGGAAATATATGCTGAAAACACAGGCCAGATTCTCTGGTGTTATCAGCATATGGAAATATGTGAGGTGATAAAAAATAAGCCAGGGTTATAATTCCAGTTCTGAGCAAATCACTTAAACATCGGTACCTCAATTTCCTCCTCTGTGAAAGAGGGACACTGACAACACCTCTCATATAGAGTTATAGCCAGGATTAGGTAAGTTACTTCATGAAAATCACTAGCAATGCTACTATTAACTAGGAATATGGTCTTGGAATGCTGGGTGTGATCCTAGCTGTACTTCTTTAACTTATTATTATTATTATTATTATTATTATTATTATTATTATTATTATGGTCTCAAGCCATCCTTCTGCTTGGGCCTC
>NW_007008692.1:0-1825 GCF_000164805.1 Carlito syrichta | reverse complement strand
TGCAGAGCTTGGTACACATTAAGTAATCACCCCAGCAACCTCCATTCTCCTCCTGTTCTCTGGGCGTGGCTTGGGACAGCTGCTTCAAAAGCTGACTGGGAACTGGTTCTGGCAGGAGTCCTTCTGGCCCATTTGATGGCATTGGTCAGTTTTGTCAGAAGGTTCAGAACCCTTGTTAGGAAAGGAATAGAAATCTACTCCTAGGCTCAGCCTATAATTCCATCACTCTCGGAGGCAAGGTGGGAGGATTGCTAGAGCTCAGGGATTCGACACCAGCCTTGGTAACATAGTGAGATCCCTGCCTCTACAAAAAATTAGCTGGGTGTGGCAGTGTGCACCTGTAGTCCCAGCTACTCAGGAGAGGAGGCTGAGGTGGGAGGACAACCCGAGCCCAGGAGGCCAAGGCTGTGGTGAACTGTGATCATGCCATTGCATTCCAGCCTGGGTCACAGAGGAAGACGCTGTCTCAAAAATAAAAATAAGGAAAAAAATGAACTCCTACATACCTTCCAAAACCACCTGTCATCGCCATGGTGACTGATGCTTGTTCGGGTTAGGGCTCCATGTGGGTTTTTTTCTGTGTGCCCCCGCCCTCTAGTGGTCTGGTGTGGAATTTCCAAGGAACCAGAGCTCTGCCTAGTCCTGACCAAGGCCCCTACCCCTATCTGGCTGGGTTAGCTTTGTAGCGTGAAATCTCGTGTAGGTGTTGTGTTTCTCCTCCAGTTTTGAAACTATGCCCTCTTTTATCCCTGCAATTTAAAAGCAAGTTCTAGCGTAACTTGGTACTATTCCTTTTAAACGTCAAAGATGCTTTTTTACAATTCTAAAATATACTCCAGATCTCTGTCCTTCAAGGGTGAGTTGTTAGGCACATACCACACTACACTTGACTGTGTTACTAAAACAGAATGAAAATACAGACCCTATTTACTCGTTTAATAAGGTTTCTGTGACAATAAATGGGCCTGTAATAAGGAAACTGGTATGCTCTGAAACTATAAAAGTGATTTGTTTACTTCAAGGTCTGAGAACTTTAAAGAATGCTTAAAATAATAACTATCCAAATTCCCATACGATCACCTGGCTAATACTGCCTTCTCCCCAATCCAACATAGACAATAGCAGCAGACATTAAATGCAAGGATATTAATATTACCCAGGTCATAAGGATTTACTCGAATCAGAATTAAGTCCTAAAGAGAGAAGTAGAGGAAGGCATGAATAATCAATTGGGAAAAAGAGTAAAGCTCACAGTTAATAGGAAGATGTGATGAAATGTCAAAAAAGCCTATGAAGGATACTTTATGTCATTTGTGAAGTGAAATCAACAAGCAAAGGAGGATATCAAGGACCTTGTTTTAAAAACTCATGATGGTGCAAGGATGTTAGCCCTTGCTAAATCTTCACAGTGGGTCCTTAGGTGTCGGGCATCTTCTCTGCATCTGAAATATTTCGGTCACTTAAAAAAGTCATGGCCGGGCTCCGTGGTTCAGCCTGTAATCCCAGCACTTTGGGAGGCTGAGGCAAGTGGATTGCCTGAGCCCAGTGAATCCACTGATCTGATCTGGATAGCTCATTTTGGAAAGAAGGGTTTTTTTGTTTTCTTAATAGAACTTTTTAACAGATTGACAACAATACCCCCTTAACCACAGAAGATACCTTCCAAGACCCCCAGTGGATGCCTAAAACCAGATAGTACTGGCCCCTATATATGCTGTTTTTCTCTATACATACCTATGATGAAGTTTAGTTTATACATTAGGTACAGTAACAACAATTAATAAAATAGAGCAATTATAAAAATATTACTACAATAGAAGTTATA
>NW_007008691.1:0-1738 GCF_000164805.1 Carlito syrichta | reverse complement strand
TTGGAAGGCTGAGGCGGAAGGATCACCTGAGCCCAGCAGGTCAAGGCTGTAGTGGCCATGTGTGTGCCACTGCACTCCAGCCTGGGTGACAGAGTGAGACTCCAATTCAGAAAATAAAAAGACTTTATTATATTGATGTAATAAGTCACTTAAGTATCTTAGAGCCTCAGACTGGAAATAATTGAAAAATACATTCTATTAATGTCATAGTAATGGCAGTTTACAATGTAAAAAAAAAGAAAAAAATAGCACAACCATGATTTTAAATGGTCATTATCAGAGTGCAAAAGTTCACTTCTGTTGTAAGAACACAGCATACAGCCTAAAAATGTTGCTTTTAAGGTCTATTAAGATTAATTTTGACAGCAGATATTTGATTATATACTTCTTTGGCATAAGGAGTTTTTTAAAAGTTAATGTACTGTAAATCCCTTTCTGTAAGTTAATTTCAGCTGCCTCCTGTTTTTAAATCTATGAACTGTAGATATGAAATAATGAAGCCATTGTATGTGGCAGGTGGAAGGTTTATAATTTTTTGGCGATACATGCTATATGCAATATATAAGTATACTATATATAATACAGTTGCATACTAATGGACATTTGCTTTCATTAAATGTTACTTCTTGAAATAATTACTAATCACTTTATTACTTTATAATTTAGATTTTATTATGAAACTGAAATTACTTCCAGTTCTTAAATAAAATATCCACATTGTCTTCCTGGTGGCAATTACATATATAATTGACAACCCACTTTTATCCCCTTCTCACCACAAATACGGTGGCCTTAATCATCCAGTTAATTCAGGTAAAGTCTAAATTTGGATCTAAGTAATCTATAAAAATTGCCCCAATTATCCATTTTGTTGTGTTTGTAGAAGGCAGCACTAATAGGGTACTTTTAGATAGGGGTTTTATGTCTTTGTGACAAAACGGGGCAAGAAGTGTAATATATCTGCTTAAATTACAAAAAAATTAGCTCCAAAGAAGAGTTTTCTATCTAAAAGTTTCTGTAAATCTATCCCAGATTATTAAATTGCTTGGAAATTTTCAGTGAAAATTTTCAAGCCCAGCAATAGAGGTGCCAAATGATTTGGTCTCAATAGAATTGCTTTTTAAAAAAAATCTATGCATGTATGTATGTGTGTATGTATGTATCTATCATCTATCTATTTACAGACAGGGTCTTGCTCAGTTGCCCATGCTAGAGTGCAATGGTGCAAGCATAGCTAACTATAGCTTCGATCTCCTGGCCTCAAAGGTTGCTCCCGCCTCAGCCTCCTACAGCACTGGGATTACAGGCATAAACTACCACACCCAGCTGGAATCTAACTCTTAATAGATGGATTGAAAATGAATTGAATAACTAGAGCTCATCTGTCAGTCCATTCAACAAACATTTACTGAGTGCTACCTTGCTGGGAGTGGAGTACATGATGAGGAAATAGGCATGAGTTTTGTTTTTTGAGAAGCTCATTATCTACTTATTACAAATAAGTAACTGCAAATACAATTTGATATGTGTCACACATCATGTGAACAAGAGACACTGGGGGCACAAAAGAGGGAGTGACTAGCACTCCTCAAGATAGGAGGGTCAGGGGACCAGAGAAGAGGGGCTGCTGTGGTTTAGGCCTGGTGATTTGTAGGCATCTTTTTTTTGTGGTTGTTAGAGTCTCACTCTGCCTCCCAGGTTGGAGTGCAGTGGCACACTCATGGCCACAGCAGTCTCA
>NW_007008690.1:0-2347 GCF_000164805.1 Carlito syrichta | reverse complement strand
CCTCCGTCATAAACCAGTATGCGTGTTCCCCAAGTCCTGTGAGCCACTCTGGCAGATCACCTAACTCAAGGAGGGGGTTATGGGAAACACCAAGTGATAGCCAGTCGGTCAGAATTACCAGGACCTGGCTTGTAATTGCCACCAGAAGTGGGGGAATCTTGTGGGACTGAGTCCCTCACTGCGGGATGTGACTTCAACTCCTGGAGGAACTGAATCACAGGGCACCCGCAGAACTGCACTCCTCGCTCCCATTTGGTTACAGAAGGGTTCTGTGTTGTGTGTGTGAAGAGTTAGCCCATTTTTTCCCTATTATCCACCACTCTGCACACTCCTCTCCAGTGGGGGAGAAATGATTCATCCATGAGTTTGGAAGCATAACCTAGGCTTCCCTAGCTCAGCCCCTTCTCCATCCCTCTCTGGGCTCTGCTCCCCACCAGTCCCATGGTGTGCTTACCATAACACCTAAAGACATCTCGTTCTTTAGTGTCATCACACATCCAGTTGGTGTTCACATGTCCCCAGTTTTATACCTTTTTACAGTTGGCTTATTTAAATCAGGAGCAAACAAGGTCCACCTGCTGCAGATAGCACTGTTATCTCCTAAATCTTGTTTATTCATAAGCTGTTTTTTCCCCCTTGCCATTTGTTTGTTGAGGAAACTGGACCATCTCTCCTGTAGGGTTTCCCACAGTCGACATCTTGCTGCTTGCATCTCTGTGGTATCTGTTAACATGTTCCTCTGCCTGCCCCCTTTTAGTTCCTGTAGACTGGTAGGTAGAGCTAGAGTCTTGACCTAATCCAATATTGCTTTTATTTTCTTTTTTTCGAGATAGAGTCTTACTCTATCACCCAGGCTGGAGTGCAGTCGCATGATCATAGCTCACTATAGCCTCAATTGTCTGGGCTCAAGCCATCCTCCTGTCTTAGTCACCTGAGTAGCTAGGACTAGTATGTGTCACTATATCCAGCTAAATTTAAAATTATTATTTGTAGAAACTGGGTCTCACTTTGTTGCTTAGGCTGTTCTCAAACTCTGGCTTCAAGTAATCCTCCTACCTCAGCCTCCCAAAATGCTAGGATTACAAGGGGTGAGCCACCACACCTGGTCCTCGGTAAGATATTCTGACAACCTCTGCACAAGCAGTGGTGCGTGCATCTCCTAGGAGACACAAAATGTCCGGTTGTCTTTCCTTTTGTGATACTGGCAGCCACTGATAATCAATGTCGAAATTCTTTATTCCATCAGGCATCTGGAAAATGCTGATGTTCTAATTCTATCATTCCTTCTTCGTTTACGAGATGAAATACTCATACTTCTATAGAGAAATTGTTACCACATCAACTATTTGTTTACCCTGAAGTACAGGGAGGGCAAAATATGTTGACCTAGTTATTTACCAGGCTTTAGAATAGCATCCTCCAAAGATGGTCAATTACTTGTTTCTATTATGAGATCATAAATTTTAACATAAGTAATGTGTTTCATCCCAATGCAATTATTCTTATTGGTTCCCAAATAAGCCCATCTTTAGCCAAAAGGAGACTTGTCAGGTTGACTCCGGAATCCTCTGGACACCAGCGCAGAGTGCTAAAGACTTCCTTGCTTTCTGATAAAAGATACATACAGACTCTCCAGACTTAACTTGCACATTTCCTGCCCTATCCTGGAACCAGCTGCTCTGCCAAGAAATCCTGGATCCTTAATGTCATCAACATCGCCATTTAGATGCTGCAAAGTGGTACCAAGGACATTCATTACTACTGAGTAGGTGTCGATTTCTATTCCTTTCCAGTGGTTAGAACTAGAAATATATTTTAGAAGACACATAGAGTTTGAGCAGAAATTTTATATTTAACATATAAAATGAAAGTTTTACTGAACTCTAGCTTTATATAATATCTCAATTTTAACTGAAATATAATTCACATACCATAAAAGTTACCCCTTTAAAGTACAGAATTCAGTTGTTTTTAATATGGTCACAAAGTTGTGCAACATCGCCACCACCTAATTCCAGAACATTTCCATCATCCCTAAAGGAGCCCTGTGTCCGTTAGCAACCAGTCTCCCATTTTTCTCTCCTCCCAGCCAGCTGCTATCAATGCTAACCTGCTTTCTGTGTTTATGGATTTTCCTATTGGAAAAACTATATAAACGAATTCATCTTTGAGCCTTTTGTGTTTGGCCACACTTAGTATACTATTTTCAAAGTTCATCCATGTTGTAGCAGGCATTACTGCTTCATTCTTTTTCATGGCTGAATAATATTCCATTGTAGGGATTTATCACATTTTATTTATTCATTTATCGATTAATAGATGTTTGGGTTGTTTCTATTTTTTGGCT
>NW_007008689.1:0-2047 GCF_000164805.1 Carlito syrichta | reverse complement strand
GATTGAGATCTGTAACAAGCCAATACAAAGTCTCTTGGAGAGGCTAGTCTGGTGCCATTTCAGATCTTACAGGACTCTTGACCTGTGCTCGGTTAAAAATTTTGCTGACTGACAGACCCAGGAACCCCAAATTACTTGCAACCACAAGAGGAATTCACCCAATTCATACAGACATTTACAGGCATAGATCCTTGGCTAAGTTCAAGAGGATTTAAAAGGCCTAATTTAAGACTTCTTAAGGAAACAGTTTCAACAAAACTAATTTTAAAGGAAGAGCTTTTATGGCAAATAATTATTCTTGCATCATTTTATGCAAGCAATCAAACTATGTAAAATATTTTGCAAAAAAAATTGATCTGACTATAATTTGTCTTTGGTGAAAATGGAGGCCTGGAGGAAGAAAATGATATTTCAAAAGAAATTATAGTACAACTTTTAATTGGATTATCTTGCTAGTTTTGAGTATTTGTTATCTTCTACAACTTGAACTGAATCTTGAATCTTTTTCTGATTGAAGTCCATATAGTCCATGCTACTTATTAACAAGCCTATTAATGAACATACCCTTGGAGGCATTACCTATGTGCCCACTGAATACACTGTTTATGGCATGAGGAGGTTCAGACCTTCTTCTACAAAACTGAGCCCATCACCATCAGAACAGCCTAACATAACAGGCTCTTGCTTATTAGGACATTTTGTGAATCCCTTCTCTAGTCATCCCTAGGATACTTAGGATAAAATGCCTCAGTCCTCTTTCCTTAAATAGAGGAGAGGACTTCTGGGAGATGCCAGGACACCCAGTGGCAAAATCTTTTCAGGACAGAGCTATAATCAGAAACTTATCCACTACTTTTGGGTTAATTGCTGAGGAAACTGCAAAGAGCCTTAGGCCCAACAAACATCTCTCAATTCTCTAGCCCAAGTAGTCCTTGAGAGTTGAGCAGCACTAGATTTTCTGTTGGCTAAAAAGGGGGGGGTGGTGCTGTCTGTACAGTAGTGAATATCACCTGTTGTACCTCTATGAATGAATACCTTAGGAGAAGTTGAATCTCAAATAGACAAAATATCCCCACAACCAGTATGGCTACACCAGGTCTCTACCATAGATTCTATGTCTGGCTGGTTCTCTGAGCTATTCTCATGGGTACCTCAAGACAATAAGTAAGGTACTAATGTCTTCATCTTCAAACCTTGGGACTCCAGCCTAGCACCTGTGAATATATACAGGCAATTGCAAAGAGGTTTTTTACCTCTTATCCTGGTCCCAACCTCAACTTCAACTATGCCCCCTGTTAGCAGGATAAAGTTAGATGGGTCACTTGCCAGCTTCTCTCTCATTAACCCACCTTAGGATTGAGGTGTGCACAAGCTCAAAGAGGAGGATTAAGACAACCTATATAAAATTACCTTCATGCCCTGACCCATGAGGGAGGGACATGTGTGGAGAGAAGCTGAAAAAGAAAACACTACTTCCAGAAGACTTCTAGAAGATGGGAGTAAACAAAGTGGGTGGTAGTTTGGGTACCAGAACAAATGAGGGGACCCACGCAGGATATGTTAACTATGAGACCCAGAGAATTATGTGAGCAAGAGAAGTAGATGCAAGCCTTTATCAGGACTGCTGGAGAGCCCTACTAGAGCCCTTTCCCACATTCTGAGAAAACTAGTGATCCCTTAGCTGTGACTGGGGTTAGGAGGATTCAGGGTGTGGTGAGGGTACACAGCAGTAATTACTGTGTACAGGAACCAATTTGACATATGTATTATCTCATTAAATCTCACACTAATATTGAGAAGAAGTGATGAGGCTTCAAGGTCAGAGACTGACCCCAAATCAAGTATTCTGTAGGCACTGAATAAGTATTATTTGAATGGACAGATGAGGTTATTTTTGGTTGGAATTCAGGCTCAGACAGTTGACAGGTAGCATCTTACTACATGGGCCAGAGTAAGAGTTGACAGACTTGTGACTTGTGTCAGGCTCAGGAAGCTTGAGGACAAGTCCAGTTTGTAACCAAGATCAAGGCTTAGTCTCGGATCTGAG
>NW_007008688.1:0-2047 GCF_000164805.1 Carlito syrichta | reverse complement strand
CAAAACAGGAAGTATACTGCAAATTGATACATAGAAAGTTATAAGATTATTGATCCAATATAAAATGCCTTTCCAAAAATGACCTCTAGTGCTTCTGAAAAGGGCTAAGCTCTTTAGAGATAAAACAAGAATTAGAGCATAAGTCTCTTTATTATACACTCAGTGTTTATATTAATGCAACAGATGCTCTGTATTACTTAACACCTTATATCTGAGAAAGGGGGAATTTCACACTGTTTCATAACTTTTTAAAAACTTTCCCAGTGAAAAATGTATGACTTCATGGATATTCATAGCAGGTTAGAAATTATGGCACTTTCAGCTAACATAAATGTCACAAGATTTTCAGTACAAGAAAAATGTGTTGAATGTATCATAGCTAAGCCATTTTGACTTAAGAAGTACATAGAATTATATATAAATCCACTGAAATGATTCTCTAATACAAAAAGATCAGGAAGTTACGCAAATACTTATAATACAAGACAGATAACCATGAGTAACCATCAGAAGTGGAAAAATTAACAGATTCAAAAGAGGAGAAGAGAACTTTAGGTTACAGAAAATAACATTATCTGTGTGATGTTCACTTATACACTTAATCCTGAATTGTACTCCACATCTTTAAAATAAATAAATAAATAATAGAATGGAAGAAATATTTCAGATTGTACTACATAATGTAGCTTTTTTTCACTTAAAATATGTTACATATTATTATGAGAATACTTGAAACATACTAGGAAGAAATATTCCCAACTTCTCCCTCCATAGTTAAATTAATGATTTTGCTGTAGTTTCTTGTTATACAATCATTTACATTAATAGGGTATTAAATTAAGACATGCATCTACTGATAATTACAAATAAGAAATATATAATATCTGAAAGTAAAGGTAAAGGTTTACTGGAAAACATTCAGAAAATGCAAAAAATAATTTAAAAGAGAAGTTAAATAGCATCTAACCCACCCCCAAATATAATATCAGGTAATATTTTGGTATATATTACCATATTTTTCATTTTTATATATTTTTAACACACTTATTAAATGTGTTATTTTCTACTATATACATCAAATTATATATAATTAGCAAAAATAATTCAGTGGTGAAGGAAAATATTTTAAAATGCTTGATGATAACATCTGTCAATGGCACACACTAATTGCACATATTTGTGGAACACAGGATGATACTTTGATACATGTATACAGTATTAATGATCAAATCAGAGTAATAAGTATACTCATTATCTCAAACACATCATTTATTTGTGTTGGGAACATTCAAAATATTGTATTCTAGCTTTTTGAAAAATATACAATAAATTATTATTAACTATAGTCACCCTGTAGTGCTATAGAACACTGGTACTTATTCTTCCTATCTAGCTGTTATTTTGTGTATTAACCAATCTCTCTCTATTCTCTCCTCTCTACTCTCCCCATTCTCTAGTAAACTCTACTTCTATGAGATCAACTTATTGAGCCTGGAGGACATTATATTAAGTTAAATAAAACAAAGCACAGAAAGATAAATACCATGTGTTCTCATTAATATGTTCTGTAATATTTTTATTGATCTTATTGGTTCAATTTTCAATTCTCTCTACTTATCTTTGACAAGAATAGGACTATAGACCTTGCGATTAGACTCCTGGGTTACTACATGGACATAAGGATAATAAACTCTCACATCATCCTTATTCCACTTACAGAAGATAAGCTGTAACCCCTGGACCTAAAGATGTATAATGACCAAAAGCCGAAAAAAAAGCATTATTTTAAAGTTTTGACTGTTTATCTATGTAACCTGCTGAAGGTAGAAAATGCTGTTACTTATGATAGGCTTATTCAAGATTCCCATTTCATAAGCACCGTAGACCTCTGGACATAGCATAAAGGTAGATGATGATAAAGAGGCATAAAAATATAAAATATAAAATCTTATTACTGTTTTGAGTATGAGTATAGGCATATTTTAAGATTAAGATTTGTTTTTTGGAATGTGTGTGTGTGTGTGTGTGTGTGTGTGTGTGTGTGTGT
>NW_007008687.1:0-826 GCF_000164805.1 Carlito syrichta | reverse complement strand
CTTTGTGTTTCTTAAATGTTCTTGTTATTTTTATAACAAACATATAACTAGGAGGTAGAAAGAGAGAAATATCTCATTTTAATGGAAATGATGGCAGAATTTTATCATGTGATGTGATATGTCTTATTGGATTTGAGTCAATTACATAGTAATGCAAACTACACTGTTTGCATTACTGTGCTATTTAAGGACTTTTAAAAATTAGAGATGGTACTCCAAATCAGATGTAATGTGCTATTTTCTCCTTTAATTTGTTAATATAATTAACTATGTTAATAGATTTCTTGATATTGAACTGTCTTCACATTCCTTAAGTAAATTCAACTTGGATCATGGTGTATTTGTTTTTGACGGATTGCTCAATTCTATTGATTAATAATTTATTTAGAATTTTTATATTTATATCCTTAAATATGTATAGTTTTACAGTATTGCACTATCATAGGAAGCAAATATCAGTCTCATAAATCTAACTAGAAGTTTTTACCTTTTACTAAGCATTAATAATGGTTTAAATAACAGTATCGTTATCTATTTTTAAACATTAGCCATTGAATGTTGCATCTTATATTATCTTTCAAATGTCTTCTATGATTACTATTTGCTATGGTTTTCCATTTTTACTTAAGTTAGTTGTGGTAATTTTCTAGAAAATCACCCAATTCTTCTTGGCTAGAAAATCACTTAGTTCCTCTTGGCTTTATTACCACAGAATTGCAAATAATATTCTCTTATAATTATCCTAATCCCTTTAAAATATTTGTTATATTTTCTTTCCTCCATTCTATCCCAACACATCAAAATGAAATCTTTATAGCTATTTTAC
>NW_007008686.1:89664-135681 GCF_000164805.1 Carlito syrichta | reverse complement strand
CTAACTCATCCCTGCATAATTGTCATGTTGGTCCCTCAGCTCTCTTTATACTCCATGACTGACCTCCAGACACTTTTAACCCCCAGGCATTCACACAAAAGGGCCGTCTTCATCCCGGTTATGGTTGGATTGTCCCTCGCATCCGCTTTCACCTCCCTCAGCCTGGCAGGAGGAGCTCTTGGCTACTCATTATGGGCAGTAGAAGACCTACAAAACAAAATCCAAATGGCACTAGACACCACCTCAGAATCCATTGGGTCACTACAAAGACAAATAACTAGCTTAGCACAGGTAACCCTCCAAAACCGTAGAGCCCTAGACCTCCTAACAGCCGAAAAAGGAGGCACCTGCCTCTTCCTCCAGGAAGAATGCTGCTATTATGTCAATGAATCAGGGCTCATTGAACAAAATATCAACAAACTAAATGACCTCTCCTCACAGCTTCAACGAACAAAGCCCACTCAAATTAACAGCTGGTTTCCAAACTCCCTCCTCACGTGGCTTCTTCCTATCATTACTCCAGTCATTCTCCTTCTCAGTTTGTGCTCCTTTCTCCCTTGCATTATAAAATTTCTCCAATCTCAATTCCAAAAAATTTCAAATCAAACCATTAACCAGTTTCTTTTACAGAGTTACAACCTCTTACCCACCGAGGACCCAGGCCTCAACAACGCAAGCCTTACTGCCTCCTAAACCTTCTCGCCCCATTTTTCATTACAGATATGGCTTTCAGGCCTTATTACCTCCAGCTTAGGTTTTCAGCGTTCCTTGACCATCTTCTTCATAACAAATGGCTCCTCCCTTTCCCGTGTCCACTTGACGACTGGCCGGACCAACTTGCATTCTTCTACCTCCAGGGCACCTTTCAAGACTTCCACCCCAGTGAAATTTTTTTTTTGGCACCTTCTTATGGGGCCTCATGTGGCTGGTCCTTTCACCCACCTCACTCAACAACGCTCTACGCCAGCAGGAAGTAGCCAGACCGATCAACTCTGCCCCTTTATCCCTTAACCAAAGAGGTGGGAATGAAAGGCCCCAGCCAACCACGAGGATCCCGCCCCCTCCAAAGGCTAAGCCTAGGCGTGGCCCCCACCTAAAATGGCGCTCCCGCCTAAGAAGGCGACCGGACAAACTAACATGGAGGCTCAGACAAGGCTCTCTGGGTTCTTCTTCCACAACAAAGCCCACCATTCCCGCGCCCGCGAAAGCCCCTACCAATCCCAAAAATGCCTCACCTGCCGACCAATAGGTAACTGACAGGTCACTTTAAATTTCTATAATACCTGCCACACCCCTGCCTCCATGCTGCAACCTAATTCTTAGGTTCTGTAGCCACTGCGCTTGTCCCATTAAAATCTCTTGGCCTTAACGGGTGTTGAGTCTCACTGCGCCCCACCGTCTTTCAGCTGTGAATTGGGGAATCTAAATAACCAACAAAAGGAGAATTGTTAAATTGTGGCAAAACTGTGATTCACTCACCCAATAAAAATATTCACTATTTAGAACATGCAAAATTTAGATACTATAATTTGATAGCATTTTTATAAAAAATACGTTCACAATTAAAAATGGGAAGAATTTCCTTTAAAAAAATATATGTATAAGAATATTCTTAGCAGCATATATGTAATAGTCCAAAGCTGAAAACAACCCAAAAGTCTGAAATTTCATTATTAAATACATGTTGCATGTCATAAAATTAGATTTGCCAGATAGAACACAAGATGTCCATTTAAATTTCAGGTAAACATTTTTTGGTTTAAACATGTTGCAGATAGCTCATGGGGCATCCACACTAAAACATTAACTAAAATTCAAATTTATATGCATGTCCTAAACTTTTACTTGCCAAATCTGTTAACCCAACATAGAATGGAATACTATACAATAATGCAACAAACTATAGCTACATGAAACAAAATGAATAAGTCAAGCATTGTTAAGCAAAGATGTGATTCTTCCATCTAAGTATTAACTGGGCCCAACACTGCTTAACTTCTGAGCTCAGACCAGATTGGGAACATTCGGGGTGGTATGGCCATAGACATGGTGTGAATCTCTTTATAAAGAACTCAAATTCAGGCAAAACCAAACACTCGTTTAAAAATGAGGATGACGGTTACAAGGTGAGGGGAGAAGAGGGTCGTGATCCATGGAGACTACAAGGGTACCTTCTGGGCTGCTGGTAAGGCCTCTTGAACTATATGAGGGTGTAGTTACACAACGATTTTTACTTCGCTTTAATTCACTGAGCTGTAAGTCATGGGTCTTGTGATTTCTGTGCATATTATAGAAGTAATATGTCTTATGGTTAATAGTTGCTACTTTGAATTTTTTCTTTGTGCTTTTCTATCTTTTTAAACTTTGAATCTCAGAATGAATTACTTTTAATAATCAGAAAATATTGAAGTACTATTATATGTCATGATGCAACTTAGCCTATCTTTGTTGGACAAAACATCCTGCCACAAAGTGTGGCCATGCACTCTCTCAGAACAGAAAGAAGAGAACGTTTTAAATATTTCAAGATGACTTTATTTTTAATCAACATGTCCTTTTGTTTTCCTCCTCCCTCTTCTCCATTCCTTGATCTTGAGCATTTGGGAAAAAGAAAACACTCAATTTCCTCCTAGTGGGCTACGTAAGCTTTTGTGAAACCTCCAGTGAGCCTTCTGAACATCTGTCAAAAACAGATCCAGAAACGTGAACAACCTGTCTCAGCACAGGTTC
Source organism: Carlito syrichta (assembly GCF_000164805.1). Classification (NCBI taxonomy): domain Eukaryota; kingdom Metazoa; phylum Chordata; class Mammalia; order Primates; family Tarsiidae; genus Carlito; species Carlito syrichta. The sequence continues at coordinate 132,951 of NW_007008686.1, read as the reverse complement.
AGAGCCTGGAAATTTTGTAAAACCAAGTTTGAATCCAAGTCTGACTCTAATCTTGGGCAAGTCATTAAAGCTCCCTGAGCTTGAATTCCCCCACTTTAAAATCACTTAATCCTCAATTTACAGGGTGACATGCTTAGCCCAGTGCCCGGCACCTAGTCGGCCTGCAAGTATTAACATGATAACCCCACCACTGCCCTGAAGTCTCCAGTGGAGGGCTCTTCCTTTAGCTTGGGACTTTCCATGGACCAAGGCTTGCCTTTCTTCCTCTGACTGGCACAGGCCTGAGATCAGTTTACTCGCAATTTCTTCCCTCCTTGATTTCTAGCAATAAAATACTCTATGCAAATGGGAGCCTGGTGAAATTATGTAAGTTAAGATGTTTTCTTCCCAAGCCCTCTGATTCATTTCCAGAACACGCAACTGAGAAGAGTGCCTTGTCAGCTAGACCAGCATCTTTGTAAATCTCTCTGGGCAGTGACTGAAACCGCCTAAACTACAGAATGCTTATCTTTTAGCAAAGTAAAATATCTGCTCTGCCCACACCTAATTAAAAGGGCCGATTTCATTATAATGCTGTGTCACTTGACTGACTTCCAGGCTCTGTCTTCTTTGGGCTGAGGAGAAAAGGATAAGAGATGTGTTTTGTTTCATTTCTCAAGCTCCCAGGAAACAGCCAAATGGCAGAAACGGCAGTCTGAGATGTTGAAGATAATTGCTGTTTAATTCTGGATTTGATAAGTTAATGAACCTTGTACAGAAGGCATATGTTGGGGTCTCATTTACAGCACGAACTGCTGTTGTGTATATTGGGGGTATATGTCATCTGTGTGTATTCTCGCAAATTACATTTTTTAGTGTAAGCAGGAATCCTGCCAAACAATTACAGTGTTTACAGAATCTGATGCAATCCATCTGTTGAAAAGCTTTTCCGTGTTTGGGTTAAGAGAAAATAAAACAGTTGGTGAAGACTTAACAAAATCCATGGGTCTTGATTTTGGAAGAGTATCTGCCATGCTCTTTCTAGACCATGCAACGGCACTCCAAGGTGAAAAGCTTCGAGTCCTGCTGGGCTCTAACAAACTCTGTGGGATAAAGAGTGGGCAGCACTGTTGAGGCCCAACTGCCTCCCTTCGACCGCTACCTTCTCACTAGCAACTGGATGACAAGACATAGTCAGGTGCGCTTGAGATACAAAGTACAGTTGACCCTTAAACAACATGAGTCTGAACTATGTGGATTCACTTATGCACAGGTTTTTTTCGATCGAAGACACAATATTCTCAGGATTTGAAACCTGCGTACACAGAAGGTTGACTTTGTATATGTGGGTTCTACAAGGCCAACTGCAGAACTTGATTGTATGTACAGATTTGGGTACATGCAAGGGTCCTAGAACAAGTCCTTTGCATATGCTGAGGGATAACTGTATTCAAGTTAAATATTCTCAGCTGAGCACAATGGCACATGCTTGTAGTCCTAACTATTTCGGAGGATGAGGTGGGAGAATCCCTTGAGGCCAGGAGTTCTGGGCCACAGTGTGCTATGCTTGTGCCTGTGACTAGCCACTGCTTTCCATCTTGGGCAACAGAGCAAGACCTTGACTCCTAAAACAAATACATATAATATACATATTCTCTTCCCTCTTCTGGCCATTCTTCCCATTAAACTTGGTATAGCATTAATACAAAGAGTGTGGTTCAAGCATCTTAGTTGGATATCCTTTCTCCAATGAGAAGTTGAGTTACTTCTAAGATGAGCTGAAAGATGAACTAGATGCTTTCAAATGTTAACTTTTTTGAAAAACTTGGTGTCTTAGTTTGGGTTCCCCCAATCCTAAGGCTAAGACAAACATTCACTTTGTCTCAAGTGGTTTATTTGGGAGGTGCAAAAAATAGTAGTGGGACATTTAAGAAGCGATACAGAGAATACAGCCAATGAGTACATCATTAAGCTAGCTTCCACCATGGGTGACCAAAGTTTAATCTCAGAAGAAGCAGTGTGGCACACACCCCTAAGGATGATCCCAACTGAGTGACAAGGGAGCTGGGATTTTTATATCCCAACCCTCATCCGACACTGACTAAGGACTACTTCTCAGCAGTGGTCATTCTTCAGCATTTCCAGCCTGCTTCATGTGGCAGGAAAGTGGTTTCTGGACGTAGCAGAGATGTAGATGCTGCAGTCTAGGAGTGGAGTGGAGCACAATAAAACAGTAAATATCTGCAGGAAAAAAGTGGCTGTCTAGGAGTGGAGTGGAGCACAATAAAACAGTAAATATCTGCAGGATAAAAGTGGCTACCAACAATGTCTGCCTCGCCCTACTTAAAATATTAAAATATTAATATTTTTGAGGAAATATTAATATTACCCATACTGACTTAAGAGTTTTATTTATGAGGGTTATTGGGGCAGTAAAACCTAATCAAAGGGGGGGTGGGATCCAGAAAACTTGTCTTGAAGCAGTGGGCATAGCAAGCAACCTGTTCTTCCTTAGGTAGTATGCTTATTTGCTATGGCCAGCAGGGAGGAATCTGATAAGGATACGGCAGGAAGCACAATCCTACCACCTTGAAGCAGTGACTCTGTGTTCTCCCTACCTATTTCACGTGTCAATTATGAAGATTATTTGAACTAAGTTGCTTCCTTGAGAACACAAAACCAAAGAGTGGTAAAACCAAGGTTCAAACAAGTCCATCTGATACAAAAATCCACATACAATTATTGTTTAGGCAACACTATAACCTGGAATAGTGGTTTTCAACCATGGTAGAGGTGACCATAACAATCTTGTTCCCCAAGGGACAATGACAATGACTAGAGATATCTTTGGTTGTCACACTTGGAGAGAGAGAGACCAGGGATGCTCCTAACCTCTTAAAATGTGTAGATCTTAGAATCAAGAATTATTTGTGGAGGAAACTGCTAGAGGAGGGAGGGGCATACCTCATCAACAAGGGTACCTGCATAATCAACATTTGTATACCTAACCCTGAATTGTACCCCACATCTTTATAATAAAAAATTAATTAATTAATTAATTTTTAAAAAAGAATTATCTGGTTCAAAATGTCAATGGTATCAGGTTGAAGGAAAAAAAAACCTTGTTCTAAAGGTTAAGGGCATGGATTCTGATCTGCTACTAATTAACAGTGGGACTTAAGGAGCCCAAAGCCTGTTTCCTTGACTTTCCTTCAAAGTAGAGGTGTAGAATGACCTACTTTCTTTTTTTTCCTTTTTTTTTTTTTTTTTTTGAGTTGTAGTCTCACTCTAACACCCTGGCTGGAGTGCAGTGACATGCACGCTCATAGCCACCCCATCATCGACCAGCTGGGCTCCAGCGATCCTTCCACCTCAGCCTTCCAAGTAGCTGGAACTACAGGCACACACTACCATGCCCAGCTAATTATTTATTTACTGTAGAGACGAGGTTTTGCCAAGTTGCCCAGGCTGGTCTCAAACCCACGGACTCAAGCAAACCACTCGCCTCAGCCTCCCAAAGTGCTGAGATGACAGGCTGAGCCACTGAGCCTGGCCAAATGACCTACTTTCTAATATGTAGCTCTTGTATTTTGCTGTGCATTTCAGGGGGTGCTTAAAAATGCAGTCTTCTGAAGCCTAAAGATTTTGATTAAGTAATTCTGGAGCAGGGCCCAAATTTCTGTTTCTAAAATGTACCCCTAGGTATTTGAAGTGGATCATACTTTGAGAAACTGTATTATGGGTTAGTTTTTAGAATTGTTGAACTATTTATCATTTAGTACATAATGTGCTTGAAGTACCCCCACATGTAAGCTGCTATGGTGACTACTTGTACCGACTTAGTGGAAAAGCCCCAGCAGAGAAGTGAGAATCATCCAAAATAATCAGATCAGGAAGCTGATAGAGGCAGACATCACAGGCAGGGTTATGGAAACATCTGGTGGCTATAAGATTTAATGCTCTACCTTGATAAATGGTTTGGTGACTGTGGGACTTGAGTTGCTTTATAAAATCTTAGTTAATGCTGTCTATAAAATGCTGGGAATAGAGTTCTTGTAAGAGCAAGATTGTTTGATTTATTTTCATATCTCCAAAGCATATCATGATGTCTTCCATGATTAGGATTTAGTAAATATGTTGACTAGATGGAGTCATAGTGCAGTGAAGAAGTAGGGATAGTCTAGTGTGACAACTGGCTAAATTTCTCAGATTTGTAGGCCAGAAGGAGGCACCTTCATGCTAAATGACTGACAGTCCTCTCAAGGTAATCCAAACCCTTCAAGATATGGTCACAAGATATGGTGGAGTAAACTGTTGAGGCCTCACCCACATCAGATCTTCTTTCCTCCTGCGGACATACGGGCTGCTAATGGCTCTGATGCACACTTCTACAGAAAACTATCTTCAGCGAATGGGAGCCGCCTCAAGTGGAAATGCTGCCCCAGGAGTAATCTGAGACTAAGGACTGACTGATTTTAGAATATAAGGAGGGACCTCCCCCCAAAAAAACCCCAGAATTTATTTATTTAAAAAATGTGTATTTATTCTTCCACATTTAAACTTGAGTCACCTTCAAAGCACTCTCCATTTGATGCAATACATTGCTCAGAACAGTTTTTTAACTCATCAACTTTGATATCTTTTAGTGTTTCTGCCATTTTTTGGTTCACCTCTTCCACATGGGCAAAATGTTTCCCTCTGAGGACTTTTTTCATCTGGAGAAACAAACAAACAAACAAAGTCACTTGGAGTGAGATCAGGTGAATAGGGAAGATAGGCGCAGGGGTCATGTCACTTTTGATCAAAAACTGCTGAACACTCAGCGTGGTGTGGGCAGGTGCACCCCTAAATCACCCATCATGAAGTGGGCAAATGCATTGAAAGTATCTCAAAAAAAAAAAAAAATTCACTGAATCCAAACGCAGCCTCTCACAACAACACTGGCTGGTATACTGATGCCAATGGATTCCTAGAATATTTACCTAGCAAGGGAAGTCTGTACTACAAGGGGCTCACCCTCCAAAACATAATTCTATTTTTTGAGGGGCAAGCCCCCCTCTTACAATGGCACAGATCCCTTGCCTCAGGGGCTGGACATTACTATGGTACCATTCATGTTCCAAAGCGCCAGGAGTCATGCTCAAGTAGGCTTCAGCTGAAACTACAGTTTTACTTACCCCTTCCTCTGCACAAAGCTGCTCCCTCACCTCCTTACAGATTTTTCTTCAAGGTTCTCTCTGCAAAGTGCTGCCTTAATAAGCCACTTGCACAAGGGTGACTGGACTTACGGAACCTGACCCAAGGCACTTGATACCAGGAATGAAAGTTAAATCCACATTAACGCTGATCCTACTGGTCCTGCCATATAACATATCACCTAGAAGCTGCTGGCCTGATAGAGATGTGAAACAACCTCTTACAGGTGCAGCTGAAAGGCCAGCTCTAGATAATACCTATAAGCAGAAAGTACTATCATTCTTGATGCAGAATATACTTTGAACCAACAGCCACTATACAGTATTGTGTTCTCACTAGTAAAATACATGAGTTTGGGGATGTCATCATCAACCCCAGTGATCCATTTTGGAATTTGTGATTCTCTGCAACTTCAGACATTATGGAACAGGAGGTCCTAGTCCCTACAATGGATGTTTCCACTAGTGAACACAGTTGAGAGTCCCATGAATCTTAGCACCGTGACTGCTTCCTGGTCACTTTGGGCTCCTTTTGCCCAAACGGCAACAGGCAGAGAAAGGAGTTACTACACCAGACTCCTAACTAGTTATTGTACTACTAGCTGTTGTACTATTAGTTATTGTACTACTAGTTATTATACTACTAGTTATTGTACTACTATCAGTCCTGCTCATCATGAAGAAATAGAACAGTTGCTGTTCTGTAATAAAGGCAGAGAGGAATATGTTTGGCAATCAGGTATTTGACTGTGGCACCTTTTGGTACTGCCAAGGCCATTGTCACTCCACATGGTCAAGTACAGCAGCCATGGCCTGATAAAGATACAGTAGCCAGAGTCCAAGATTCTTCAGAGAGTGGTAGACCATATCACACTATCAATTAACACTCACCTACACAAGTAGAATTGCTTTAGCCAAGAAGAAGAATTTAGAATGGGTGGTAGAGGAGAGAAATAAGTATCTATTATGGCTTTTGAACTGGTCACAGCAGGAGGACTCTTGTTCATTCCACCAATATTTCTCCTATAAGTTTATCTGGAAATTCTAGAGAAACTGTGCTTAAGTTGAGGAAACTTCATATGAGAAGGAGAGCTGAGTGGTGGACTACAGTGAATGATAACAATGTTTTAAACCAGATCTTTTCTCCTACAACCATCTTCTAGCTGCTGTGCTTGCTGCTTAGAGCTCATGGCAGCCTTCTTCTCCAGGGAATATCCACCTCTTCCAGAAATGCCTGGGAGGTTATACTTGCCCTCCTTATGGCAGTCTATAGCCAAGGATATACAAAAAGATAAAAACACAACGCCCTTGCCTTAAGGTGAGGCTACTTTGTAATGCCATTCACGCTCCAGTGCTCTTCCTAGAATGAGGGCTAAGATTTAACTTAAATTGACATTCTTTTTTTTTAGTTGAAGTTTCACTCTTGTCACCCAGGCTGGAGTGCAGTGGCACACTCATGGCCACCACAGCCTCAACCTGCTGGGCTCAGGTGATCCTTCTGCTTCAACCTTCCAAGTAGCTGGAGCTACAGATGCACACCACCAATTCCTGCTAGTTGTGTGTGTGTGTGACTTATTGTAGAGACGAGGTCTCATCAAGTTATCCACCTTGGCCTCCCAAAGTGCTGGAATTACAAACTGAGCCACCACACCCAGCATAAACTGACTCTTTTGACTGAACTTCTGCTCTATCCTTCTTCCCTCACTTACCTACAGGTCTCTGCTTTGGTCATCCCTTTACTAAGTCACTTTCACAAGAATCTTCTCTCTAACCCTGCTTCTAAGGAACTCAGCCTAGGACAAGGTCACCTCAATCCAAATACTTGAGAGGCGTACTCCTCTGCCTTCCCTTTAAAGATGTAGAATAATCTGACACTTTGTTTGCCAGGTCATAAAACTCAGATCCTGAGAGGTTAAGTGATATTACCCAAGATCACTTAGTAAGAAGTAAATCAGATCTGAAACCTGGATCAGACTCAAAAAGCCTCTTCACTTTCCACAGCAGTATTCCTGCTGATTGCTCAGGCTGGCTGTTAACAGCCCTGGGACTCAGACTACTGTCCTGTAGGATCTCAGTGCCATCTTATCTGACCGGAATGGAGAAGTATTGACCTGGCCAGGAAAGACAGCATAAGACAATCTTCCACGGCATTGTGGATGGTCACAGTAAGCTAGAAATATCACTCTGGAGGGGTCTACTCAGCTCCAGGCTATGTGCATGACTCTGGCCCAGCATTTCCCTTAGAGCTAGGCATGTCAGGCTGGTGTTTGGATATTTCTAGTTATCTCTCAGTTCCAAAGATGGTATAAAGCAAGCTTCATCATATGTTTACTATCCTCTCAGAAAGTTGTTTTGAGTCTGTCTCAAAGTTACAATCCTCTTTCCAGCCATGACTCTGGAGTTAGTCTCAGTGAGCCTTTGCATCTCATGAAGTACCATGTTTACTTGCATTTACTCTGTTCCAGTCTTCTTAAGAGGACTTTTGAGATTTGGAAAGTATTTAATAGATGGATAACAGAGGGACAGAGCACCGCACTTATGGGAAAGGTCCTGACCCATTTGCAGGAAATGAACAGTCATGTAGTAAGCATGCATACAGATGCCTACCTCATTCCACTACAAAGTCAATTGCCAGGCAGAGTTTAGGCTACATATGGTAGGTCTCAAAGCCAAAGGGATTGAACTTCATGTGCATGGGCTGCTCTAGGCCAGGGAGACCCTCTCGTAATTTGAGGCAGGAGAACGTGTTTTAAAAATCACTCTGGCAGCCAATGTGGAGAAATAACTAGGATGATTTATGGGTATCCTTTACTGTTCAGTCACAGCAGATTTGTTGCATCAGACAAATTATACAAACCTTCTCAGATTCTCTTGATACCACTCGCTTCCTGACTCACAGTAGTTTGCTCCCCTCAGATTGAATAAAACTCAAGGAGCCACCTGAGGCCAACCAGTCATGTTCCCTAAGAATTCTAAGGTTGCCACCCCACAGCCGGGCCAGCTGCATACCTGGAGTTTTGAACTCTTTTTAGCACTTCTAGTCTAGGATGAAACATCACACCTCAGGGCAGGCGATCTGACAACCCAAGTAGCTGAAAAGAAGCCAGGTGATAAAACTTCTGTAAGGCAAGTTTTGACCAAAAGGAAACAGGACATGGAAAGTTGCTAGGGAGATATAATCTTCTCTACTATGAATTATTTGTAGGTGCAGCTTTTTCTTGTGACTTCACCGAAGGAGTCCCACATGCCAAGCAAATGTACCTGCCATGCAATAGACTATGTCTGTTCACACTTTATCATAAAGCAGTTACCAGCATGTTCATTTATGACTTAATTGCTTCAATCCTTCCTTGCCTAACTTCCCTTTTGCCTTATCCTTGCTGCCCCAACGTTGCACTCCTTAATTAAATCATCATCATTTTAATCCTTGCCTCAGGCTTGCTTAGTTCTAGATGTATCCTTTCTGCTCTTGGTTTGGTGAATTTTCCACTTACCCTTTTCTGAGGTCTTTCCAGACAATTACCCTTCTTGCTAACTGAGCCAAATGCCCCTCAATATGATTTTCATAGAACCTTGGATTTTTACATTTTTAGCATTTGTATTTATTGACTCTGGTACCTGATAAAGCATATGTCCCACCTCTGACTTCCCTCACTCACCTAATCAAGTCATCCCTTATCATAATGAGCTCCATATTTTGTTTTTCTGTCTTGGCTAGTATCAACCACAATGACGTTCACAGGTCAGGTGTGCAAGAAATACTTATAGAAGTATGGGCTGAATGAAAGGAATATAACTAAAGTTGCTCTTCTGGTTGGCTCCTGGAACCCAGTTAGCCATACAAAGGAGCTGGAGAAGTGTTTTAAATAATCAGGACAGCTGGTTCAGGAGCAAGGAGGATCAAATAGAATCTGAGGTGGGAACAACCAGGTGGCTTAGTGTACCAGCAAGGGTGGTTCCTATAAAAGCATTGTGTATGATTACATATAAATAAGTGATGCCCTTCCAAGATGATAGACAAGATCATTCAGAGTGGTATGACCACAGACACCACTCCTATTTAACACAGTACTGGAAGTCATAGCAGGAGCAATCAGACAAAATAAAGAAACAAAATGTAACCAAATAGAAAAAGAGGAATCCAAATTATCTCTCTTCACAGACTATAAGGTTTTTAGATTTAGAACCTCTAAAGGTTCCATCAGAAGACTTCTAGACCTGATAAGCGACCTTAATAAAGTCTCAGGAAACAAAGTCAAAACTCAAAAATTAGTGATGTTTCCATACACTAACGACATTCAAGCTGAGAGCCAAATCAAGAACACAATCCCATTTACAATAGTCACCAATAAAAAAGAAAAGAAAATATTTGGAAATACATCTAACCAAGATGGTAAAAGATCTCTACCACAAAAACCATAAAACATGACTGAAATAAATCAAAGATTACATGAACAAATGGAAAAGCATTCTTTGCTCATGGATTGGAAGAATCAATATCCTTAAAATGTCCATACTGCCCAAAGCAATATACAGATTCAGTGTAATCACAATACAACTCCCAGCATCATTTTTCACACATCTGGTACTTAAATTCATATGGAAACAGAAAAAGAAGCTGAATAGCCAAAGCAATCCTAAGCAAAAAGAACAAAGCCAGATATATCACATTCTAGGACTTCAAACTTTACTATAAGGCTACTGTAATCAACACAGCATGATACTGAAAAAAGGTAAATGTATAGATCAAAGGAACAGAAGAGAGAACCCAGAAATAAAGCCACTCACCTACAACCAACTGACCTTTGACCAAGTTGCCAAAAAATAAACACTGGAGAAACAACACCCTATTAAATAAGTGGTGCTTGGAAAACTGACTGACCATTTGCAGAAGAATGAACCTGGATCCCTTCCTCTCATTCTAAGCAAAAAATTAACTAATATGACGAAGTTCTCAAAAGCAAATACCAATTGACAAGTGGGACTAACTAAACTAAACAGTTTATGTGGGGCAAAAGAAACTATCAACAGAATAACTAGACAGCCTGCAGAATGGGAGAAAATATTTGCAAACTATGCATTTGACAAAGGGCTAATATTTAGAATCTGTAAGAAACTTAAGTGAATCAACAAGAAAAAATAAATAACTTCATTAAAAAGTGGGCAAAGAGCCGAGCTCCGTGGCTCAGCCTGTAATCCCGTGCCTTTGGGAGGCTGAGGTGAGTGAATTGCCTGAGCCCGCGGGTTCGAGACCTGCCTGGACTACTTGGCAAGACCTCATCTCTACAATAAATCAAAAATCAGCCAGGCGTGGTAGCACATGCCTGTAATTCCAGCTACTTGGAAGGCTGAGGCAGAAGGATCGCTGGAGCCCAGCAGGTCGAGGCTGCAGTGACCGGGAGTGGCCACTGCACTCCAGTCTGGGCGACCGAGTGAGACTCCAACTCAAAAAATAAATAAATAAATAAAAATAAGAAAATAAAAAGTGGGCAAAGGACACGAACAGACACTTTTCAAAAGAAAACATGCAGGTGGCCAGCGGGTATATGAAAAAAGCTTATCACTAATCATCAGAGAAATGCAAATCAAAACCACAATGAGATACCATCTTACACCAGTCAGAATAGCTATTAGTAATATGTCACACACAAAAAAAACACCTCAACAGATATTAGTGAGATTGTGGAGAAAATGGAGTGCTCACACATTGTTGGTGGGAATGTACACTAGTTCAGTCCCTATGTAAAACAGTTTGGAGATTTCTCAAATGAATTTACCATTCAAACCAGCAATCCCTACTGGGTATATACTCAAGGAGTATAAATTATTCTACAAAAAATAACAACAACAATAACACCTGTACTTGTATGTTTATAACAGCACTATTCACAATAGCAAAAACATGGAATCGACCTAGGTGCCATTAATGGTGGATTGGATTTTTTTTATGTGATACATATACACCATGAAATACTATGTAGCCATAAAAAGAACAAAATTATGTCCTTTGCAGCAACATAGATGCGGCTGGAGGTCATTATTCTAAGTGAATTAACATAAAAACAGAAAACCAAACACTGCATGTTCTCACTTAAACACTTGGTACACACGGACATAAAGATGGGGAAAATAGACACTGGACTCCTAAGTGGGGAAGGGAAGGAGGAGGGGAAGGACTGAAAAACTATCTATTGGGTACCATGCTTACTATTTGGGTGATGGATTCAGTAGAAGCCCAAACCTCACCATCATGCAATATAACCATGTAACAGACCTGCATATGTACCCCCTGAATCTAAAATTTAAAAACAAATAAAATTTAAAAATAAAAAGCCAGGTTAGATCATGAAAAAGATTCTAGATCAGTGCTTCCCAGACAATCCTGTTCTGAACTGGGAGTGCTGTCATAACTGCATGAGATTAAACAAGGGCTCTTAACATTTATAGTCCCAAAGGAAAGTGATGTCTTAATGGGTCATAATGAAATAAAATCTCCTCAAGGGCAAGGGTTATCTATCTGATTATCTCAGAATCCCCAATGCCCCCATGCTAGGTGCTCAGTGATTATTTCTTGAGTTAATGGCTATCAGAAGACTCCACTGACCAAATAAATTTCAAAAAACTTATTTCCTTCAGGGTTATTTGTATACCCTATTCCTAGTATAGTAATTAATCAAATTACCTGGGGACCATTATATGAACAGTCGAAGCTCATTCTTTGTACTTAAAGAATTTACAATACACTGGAATAGATGAACATATAAGACTGACAGAAGGACAGTTAATGTATAAATATTCACAGCCTCTTTGCTTTAGTCACACTTTCTCCCTTGCTTACCTAGGTATCCTTTCCAGGAGAATCCAGGCTTTATCAACGTGGTTCCTGGACGCTTAATTTTGCAAAACTGGGGCAATTAGCAAGGAGGAGAATTGAGATGCACCACATAACCAGTATAGTAAATTACATTGGAGAGGGCAGGTCTTTAGTGGCAGAAGAGTAATTAACATATCCAGAGAGTAAATTAGAAAGATGTGAGCTGCTGAAGTCCAGGTTAGAGAGAATTTAGACGGTCTGGAGCAAGAAAAAAATAGATTGCCAAACAACTTCTGTACATGTGAGAGAGAAATGGAAAAAAAAAACTTTAGAACATGTGGCAATATGTCACATATAGAATCTCTTCCTTTTGCATCTTTGCAGTACTTCTAAAATGTGGAAAATAATTGCTGATTTTTTTCTTAAATGTGACATTCTAAGACTGGACAACTAGGAATATCAATTTTATTTGTATCATACTACATTAACTTTAAATCTACTGGGAATTTGGAATTATGACTAGTTTTCTTACGGTGATTTTAACCAGTATGTATAATCTCAGGAATATTATCAGATATTGATATGTACACATTTGATATATAAATATTGATATGTACATCCTTTATATCAATTTCTCCTAAAATGAGACCCAAGACTATTCCTAGCATTATGTTAAAAATAACAATAAAACGGGTGGATTGTTTTTTTGGACCTAATTCCTTAAGCAAGGTTAATACAACTCTTTGAATGTGATTGTTTCAACATTATTATTTAAATACAAAATATCTGCCCTTTGCTCTGTATGCTTGTGATGTCTTTGGCCAAAAGCAATATGATTTTGACTACAGCTGATTTAGCAGAAACATTTGTTTAATCTTGTTAACAGTCTCACTAATGAAGCATTCAGTGATCTAAAATGGGGCCAAGATATCCAGGTGCCTCCCGTCAAAGGTCCAGTTGTTTATATTTTCCGGTTAGTTTAATCCCATATAGCAAAATGAGTGAGAGGAACATAATGGGAGCATTCTGCATATCATTTTGTTGATCACTGACATCTCTAGCAACCAATCTAAAATGTAAAAACATTTATTTCAAGTTCAATTAGTCATGGAGTTTCTCCTTTTTCTTTTTTGTTACAGATCTGGAAGATTTGAAAATCTTTTGGAAGATTTTATGTTAATTAGCATTTCTACCAGAAAGTAAGCAAATAAGTATGACAAAGTCGAAATTTCAGCAATCATAGTCTATGACAGAGACCGGACTTTGGAACAAAATTAGTAAAGTATTTGCAGTGCCTAGGATAGTGCCTTGCACAAAACTATTTAGATATAATCAGAGGTGAGAACATTTGTAATCCAGTACTTTGGGAGGCTGAGGCGGGAGGATCACTTGAGGCCAGGAGTTCAAGACCAGCCTGAACAACATGATGAGAACTCTACAAAAAAAAAAAAAAATCAAAATTAGTGGGGCATGGTGGCATGCATCTGCCAGCCATCCCAGCTACTCAGGAGGTTGAGGTGGATGGATTGCCTGAGCCCAGGATGTTGAGGCTGCTATGAGCCATGATCGTGTCACTGCACTCCAGCCTAGGCAACAAAGTGAGGTTGCAACTCAAAAAAAAAAAAATAGATGAGAAAGGGAAAATGGCAGCAGAGCCAGTCAGACTATGTAAGTCCTTGTGTGAGTGAGTGAGTGTATATATGGACAATTTTGCACGTGTCTTTGAGTAAGTGGTCGTGTGAGTGACTGACTGAGTGGGGACTCAGGAGCAAGTGGCCAGTGCTCTCCTGGTGAAGTGGCTGGTGCCACAGCTGCTCTGCTTGGTCCCTAGTACTTCCCTGAGCACAGAAGCCAAGCACCATTTTTTAAAAGCAAAACCCTTTTCCAGGAAGAAGCTGTCAGCTCCAGTCTCTGCCTCACCTCTGTAGCTCCTGGCTGGACATTGACAGCAAGAACTGCAGAGGGAGCCCAGCAAGGGAACCAGAGGCAGAGACCCACTGGAGAAGATGAAAGAGGAACCCTGCCACCATCTTGAAAATTGGTCAGGGAAGTGGTCTGACTTGCTCACCATGGAGCAACAGACGCAATTTCTGTGACTTGGCAGGTTAACTACTCAGGGGCTGATTGTGACTCAGAGGGACTATCTTGAAAACACAAACTTTGGAGGGACAGGATGAGTGCTGAGTCTCAAGAGCCCCACACCGTACCTGGATTCAGCCACGGGACATAGAGTGCCACTAGAAAAGGATGAGGAAGACACCCAAAGAGATCAGCAGTGAGTCCGAAGCTGACCCAACCCCCTCCTTGCCAACAATCCTCTGAACAACAGATCCACATAGCTGGAGCATGACTGAAAGAGACGAACCCAGGCAGGGCCTGGACGTCAGCTGCAATAGGAGGACTCTATTCCAGGATAAGCCTGACTGGGGCACCACCTGCCAGTACCTGGGGAGGAGACAATCCCACAGTTCTCCACTCCCCACAAGGATTCCCCTGGTCATACCCCACCCACCCCTACCGCCCCCTCTTTCTTCCCTGGACTGGGCACTGGGGAGTTTGTGAATGTGGCCACAACTCTGAAGGAGACAGTAGAGGGGCTTACCTGTGAGCAGCTGAGAGGAACAATTACAAAACCTGCCACAAGAGGGCATTTAGTGCCCAGAATTTTTTTTAAAACATTTTTCTTTCTTTTTTCTTTGTGTGTGAATGTATGTGTGAGGGTTCAATTTACATTCCCCCTTTCTCTTTTTCTTTCTTCTTTTTTCTCTTTTCTTTCTTCTTTCTTTTTTTGTTTTCTGTTTATGTGTATATGTGAATGATTTAGTGTTCACCTTTCGCTTTGTTTTTTTGTTTTATAGTGTAATGTGTGAGTGACTATATGTGTGAGTGTTCAATGTACATTCCTCTCCTCTTTTTCATTTTTTTTCTTCTCCTTTTATTTTGTGTTGAGCAGGGTGGGTGTGTGTGTTCAGTTTTCCTGTTTTTTTTGGAGGGGGATTATTTTGTTTTTCCTGTTGGTTTCATTTTGTATGTGTGTGTTTTATTGGTTTTTGCTTTGGTTTCTTCTCTTGTTGTCCTGTGGGATTTTTGTTTGTTTGCTTTTTTATTTTATTATTTTTTTGTCTTTCCTATTTCATTCTACTTTTCTCTGTTCTCTTCATGGTTGTTTATCTATCTTGGACTCAAGAGGTACACACATGTACCCATTGAATCATCATACAGAGTGGTGGTAGGAGTCTCAGGGAACCCATACCCCAGTCAGTGAACATTGTGATTTGCAAGTAGTTTCTGAATCCTAGTTCCCCATCCTCCACCTTATTTGACTCTCAAAACTACAAGAGACAACTAAGCTTCCTACCTCCAGCCCTGTTTCAAAACAGAACAAATTCAGAGCCCTGATCAAGAAAGAATAGAGGACCAAGCAAACATCAGAAGTCAGAGCCCCTCTCACTGCCACTGAATACTGAAACTAAGAGAAAAGAAAAAAGATCTGTCAAAAATGTGGAAAAATCAATGTCAATGGAAGACCATAGGTAATTCCCAGTATACCAAAGAGACAATGTCTGAAAAATCACACCTCAGAGCCCAAACAGTCACCAACGACTGGCCCCAGAATACACTGGGATTAAGAATGGATGAAAAGAATGAATAAGACCCAAGAAAGACAAGATGCAACACTGAAATAACTTGTAACAGAGATTATGGCCATAAAAAAAACTTCATCCAGGAAATAAATAATAAGATGACAAGCATAGGAAGCAGAATTAATCAAACAGAAGAAAGAATCTCAGAGCTTGAAGACCAAAACACATGGAATTAATCCAATCTGCAAAAAACATAGAAAACTCAAAAAGAAAGAACAAAGACTCCAAGAGATGTGTGATTATATCAAGAGGCTGAACCTATGCCTGATTGTTATCCCAGAAGAAGAAAGGGAAGCAGAGAACATCTTAGAGCAAGAATGCAAGGAAGTTATCCGAGAAAATTTTCCCCATTTTTACCAGAGATGTGACCATCAAAACACGACATCAAATGAGAAGGCCAACCCCTAGACACATAGTAATTTGCCTACACAAAGTAAGTACAAAAGAAAAAATTCTAAAGTCAGCAAGAGAGAAAGATCAGACTACCTACCGGAGAAGACCAATCAGAATAGCAGCACACCTATTGGCAGAAATACTACAAGCTAGAAGGAACTGGAGTCCAATTTTCAAAGTGCCCAAGGATAAAAAATTTCAACCAAGAATTTCCTACCCAGACAAACTCAGCTTCATCAATGATGGAAAATTAGAATCCTTCCCAGACATTCAATCCCTAAGAGATCATGCAGCTTCCAAACAAGCTTTGCTAGAGATGCTTAAAAAGGTATTAAGCACAGAAGAAAGAAAAAATGGAATGACCACATGCTTCCCAAGAGAACAGGTGAACACAGGATCAACAGAGAGTACATCATGACTGCAAACATGAACACACACTCACACATCAACTCAAAAGATAAAAGAAAACAAACAGACAAGAATAAATTTTATAAGAACCTCATGATGGGGATATACATTCATATTTCAATAATCATCCTGAACATGAATGGATTAAATGTACCACTGAAAAGACACAGAATGGCAAACTGAATAAAAAAAAAACAAACATGACCCAATAATTGGTTGCATCCAGGAAACTCATCTCACCACAAGTAATGCACACAAACTCAAAGTTAGAGGATGAAAAATGAATTTCCAGGCAAATGGATCACAAAAGAAGGCAGGAATCATGATCTTAATATCAGACAAAGCAACCTTTAAGTTATCAAAATTTTAAAAAGATACAAAAGGATACTACATAATGATAAAATGTTCAATCGAGCAACAAGAAAGGTCCATCCTAAACATATATGCACCCAGCACAGGAGCACCAGCATTTATAAACCAACTACTAAGTAAACTAAATAAAGACATTGACTCTAACACTATCATAGGGAATTAAATACCTCACTAACAACCTTAGATAGATCATTGAGGCAAAAAATTAACAAAGAGATCCAGAACCTGAACTTGATGCTTGACCAAACAGACTTAATAGATACCTACAGAACAATCCACCCAATATCCACAGAATATCCATTCTACTCATCACCACATAGAATGTACTCCAAGATTGATCACATCATTGGCCATAATCAAGCATAAACAAAGTTCATACGCTCAAAATACTGCCATGCATCTTCTCAGACCACAATGGAAGAACAATAAAAATCAACACCAACAAAATTCCCATGAAACCCACAAAGAAATGGACACCAAACTGCATGATGCTGAGTGACTTCTGGATCAACACAGAACACAGAAAGCAAAACAGAAATTAAAATTTCCATGGAAACAAATGAAAATGAAGAACCATCTTACCAAAACCTCTGGGATGCCATGAAAACAGTTCTAAGAGGGGCATTTATATATCTACAAACACACTTCAAGAAAATGGAAAGGTCACAAGTTAGCAGTCTAACAAATCATCTAAGGGAGGTGGCAAGGTAAGACCACCAAAACTCTAACTTTAGCAGAATTCAGATCACCAAAATAAAAGTCCAAATACAGGACATAGAAGACAAAAATATCATAGAAAAAAATCAACAAAACCAAAAGCTGGTTCTTTGAAAGAATAAACAAGATTGATTGACCCAGAGCCAGAATGAAAAAGAGAGGAAAAGAAAAAGAGAGGAAAGCCCAAATAAACACAATCAGAAACACAAAAGATCAAATCACAACTGGTCCTAAAAAAACATAAAAGATTATCAGAGACTACTATGCTCACCTGTATAGAAACAAACTTGATAACCTAATTGAAACAAGAACTTTCTGACATCTAACAGCCTCTCAGGGTTGAAACAAAAACACATTAAGACATTAAATAGACCAATAACAACTCAGGAAATTGACTCCGTCATAAGAAAACTACTTACAAAAGAAAGCCCTGGACCAGACGGCTCTCCAGTGGAACTCTACAAAGCATACAAAGAGGAGCTGATACCAACCCTATTGAAAGTATTCTGGCAATTGAGAAAGATGATACTCTTCCCAAATCATTTTATGAAGCTAACACCACACTGATACCCAAACCAGGTAAAGATCAAACAACAACAAAAATAAAGAAAACTACAGGCAAATATCCCTGATGAACATAGATGCAAAAATTCTCAACAAGAGTCAAGCAAATCAACACATCTCAAAAATCATCCATCATGACCAAGGAGGCTTCATTCCTGGGATGCAGAGCTAGTTCAATATCTCTGCAAGACCATAAATGCAATTAAATACATCAATAGCTATAAAAACAAGAACTACATGACTATATCTTTAGATACAGAGAAAGCTTTTCATAAAATCCAGCATTCCTTCTTGATAAAAACCCTTGAACACCTTCACAGAACAGAACTCAAAATGGTAAGCACCATCTACAGTAAACCTACAGCCAGCGTATTGCTAAATGGACAGAAACTGGAAGCATTTCCCCTGAAAACCAGAAAAAGACACGACTGCTCGCTCTCACCCCTCCTGTTTAACATTGTGTTGGAAGTCCTAGCTAGAGCAAATAGATAAGAGAAGGAAATCAGGGGTAACTAAATCGGAAAAGAGGAAGTTAAGTTACCCTCTTTGCATATATCTTTTGACAATATGATCCTATACCTCAAAAATCTAAGAGAATCTGATCTGTCAGAAACCTCCTTGCACTGATAAAGGACTTTGGCAAAGTCTCAGTGCACAAAATAAATGTGCAAAAGACAGTCACATTCTTATACATCAACAATAAATAGGCAAGCCAACAAATAAAAAGCACAATCCCATTCACAATAGAGACACACACACACACACACACACACACACACACACACACACACACACAAAATGAAATACCTCGGCATCTTCCTAACCAGAGAAGAGAGAAACCTATACAATTAAAACTACAAAACACTGCTCAAAAAAAATCCAAGAAGACACAAACGAATGGAAAAATATTCCATGCTCGTGGATAGAAAGAATCAACATTGATTAGATGTCCATCCTACCAAAGGCAATCTACAGATTCAATGCTATACCAATTCAATTACCAACCTCATTCTACTCAGACCTGGAAACAACAATACAGAAATTCATATGGAAACATAAAAAACAATAAATAGCCAAAAAAATCCTCAACAAAAGAAACAAAGCAGGAGATATCACACTTCTAGATTTTAAACTTTACTATAAGGTTACAATAATCAAAACAGCCTGGTATTGCTACTAGAACAGGCATATAGACCAATGGAACAGCATAGAGATTTTGGAAGCAAAGCCTCAATTTCTCAACCAACTCATCTTCAACAAAGCCTCCAACAACAACAATTCTCCTCTGGGGAGAGGAGAATCTATTCAGTAAATGGTGCTGGGAAAATTGGCTGACCACATGCAGAAGATTGAAATGGGATCCCTACCTATCACCATACACAAAAATTAACTCTAAAGGGATCAAAGACCTAAACATAAAACCTCAAACTATAAGAATCTTAGAAAACACAGGAGATACACTTACGGAAATTGGAGTAGACATCCAATTACTGATCAAAAACCTCAGGTGTCCATGCCATAAGAGATAAGATAGACAAGCAGGACCTCACTAAACTGGAAATTATTGTCTCCAAAGCAAAAGAAACCATCAAGAGAGTGGGGAGACAGACCACAGAATGGGAAAAAAAAATTGCTAACTGTATATCTGACCAAGGCCTAACATCCAGGATCTACAAGGAACTCAAATGTGCCAAAAGGAAAAAAATGAATAGCCCCATTAAAAAGTGGGCAGAAGACATTAGTAGACACTTCTTAAAAGAAGATATACAGGCAGCCAACAGACACGTGAAAAAAGCTCAGCCTCACTAATCAACAGAGAAATTCAAATCAAGACCACATTGAGATAGCACCTAACCCCAGTAAGAACGGCCATCATTAATAAAACAAACAGATGCTGGCAAGAATGCAGAGAAAAGGAACGTTTCTACACTGCTTGTGGGAATGCAAACAAGTTCAACCTCTATGGAAACAGTGTGGCAATTTCTAAAAGAACTGGAAATTGATTTTCCATATGACCCAGCAATCCCCCTACTGGGAATATACCCAGAGGAACTTAAATCACTCTACAAGAAAGGTATCTGCACACACGTTTATTGCAGCACTATTCACAATAGGAAAAACATGGAATCAATCATGTTGTCCATCAAAACTGGACTCAATTTTTAAAAATGTGGTATATATACTTGATGGAATATTATGCAACCATAAAGAAGGTAAAAATTATGGACTTTGTAGCAACTTGGATGGATTTAGAGTCTATAATACTCTGTGATCTAACCCAGAAACAAAGAACTGAATACCACATGTTCTCACTCATAAGTGAACCCTGAACATTTACCATAATACTTTAAGAAAGGGATTGGCAGTAGCAGAACACTGCCAGGGGAGGGAGGGGTCACGTAACATCAATAAGGGTACATGTTCTCAAACCAGGCAAAGTGGAGACCAAAGGAGGCCCAAACTCTACCTGTACAATGACTACTTGTATACCTAATCCTGAATTGTATCCCACATCTTTAAAATAAAAAAGAAACCATATGAACATAAAAAATAATAATATGAATAAATAAAGTAGTTGAGAAGAGGGTATTGATGGGGTGAAGGGGAAGAAAGAGAACACCACACAGAGCATTCCCTCAGCCACTGCACAGAAGTCAAGTATCTTAACTCTGGCAGGTCTCTTGCTTTGCCTAACTCATGCCTACTCATCTCTGCTTAGTTGTCACGTCCTCCAGCACCTCCCACCAGCCCAGATCAAACACATCTCTGATATACTGCTCTACAGTACTGATTCCAGTTCTTGCCTTACATTTATTTATTATGCATCTGTCTCATCCATCAGTCTTGAAACTCCATGAGGGCAAGAGTTCCTCTCTTACTATGCCACAGTGTCACAGCGAATGAGGGCTTGGTGGCCTGCTGAATGAATGAATCTCCCTCTGGGCCTACAAGTCCCTCCATTTAAAAGGAAAGGGTTGGAGATTTTTAAGAAACGACTCAGCATTAACGTGATGGCTGTTTGGATTGCAGAAAAGACATTCATTTGCTCTGGAACATACCAACTCTCCACCTCTAAAAGATGTTCTGGGGAATCTGGAATTTACAGACCAAGACTAAGACAGACCCGATGCTTTGATTTCTCGTGAGAGGGCTTCAAATACCGATATTCCTGGGGGCCAGAGGTTTGCTGCTGTAACCCATTCCGGGCCTGTTTTGGAAATGTGAGTTCATCTAAGCCATGTCTGCTTTAAAATATCGCTCTGCAGGATGTTGCATGAATGCTGATAGAAAGAGATCTGCTATTTTTTAAACCCCAAACAAGTGCAAATGAAACTCAGATTAGAATCTAAAATGGCTGTTTTCTTAGTTTCTTTAAACTCCTTTTCTTTGTGGCGTGTCAGTGACTAATAAATTGCAGCAAAGCTTGAGTTTATACTAGCTCATAGGTGATTACACTGGACAAGTAGTTTTCCCAAACCCTAGGACCCCTTGGAAAATGAAATAACACACATATGGAAGGAATCAGCAGACAGAGGGGCCCCTACCTACCTGCATTCTCTAGCTGCTGAAATTGTGTTTTGATAAGATAAGAGGAAACAGGGCAAGAAGGAACTTATAGACTCCTAGAAACTGAAAACTAAAGCTCATGTTGTTGTGAAAGCTGCATTGACTAGGTCGTCGAGGTCTGAGTGACTGTTGCAGAATTACTGAGTTGGCCCCAACCTAAAATTCTAGTCTCCATCCTGTTCCTACCTTCACCCTGTACCCCCTACCATCACATTATTCCAGAAACCATGTATTTCAGAAGTTCTGGGAGAATCTCAGTTCCAATGGTTTGGTGCAAATATTTTCGTGATTACCTGCAATCGCATTAGACCAGATGTTCTGATTTTTGCCTTCTGCAGCAAGGTCCCTGGAATCACATCCAGCATGGGAGCTGTGGTCCTAAAAGCTAATGGGAGCCAGCAGCTAGCAGAAACAAGTGGAGCTGACCCAGTGCAACGGGGCAGCTACTTCTAAAGTCCCAGTCAATTGTTGCCAAGAAGAAAGCAGGCCCAATTTTTTTTCTGAAGTTCTGACCTTTCAAAACCCAGACTTTCATGGGAAGCATTCTAATTTTTTAAAAGGTTTATATCTGACTTTAAAAGGTATGAGTACTCCAAGAAACCAACAAAACCACAAAACCTCATTTGTCTATAGGCCTCGTTGGGCCACAGCCTGCCAGCTTGCTTCAATCTTGTCCTAAACTCTCTATGTTTTATCCCAGTTCATGGATTCCCCCAATTCACAACATACCATTTCATCAAATCCTCCAGTCTTATGAGATAACTGGTCATGACCCCATTTTCAGTTTGCGCACACAGAGGCTCAGATGTGACTAATTTGTCCACCGTTATGCAACTCAGACTAGACCTAGTGTTGGAGAGGAGTTCTTTCTCATCCTCGTGTATTTGTTGTTTCTCCTATTATGCCATTATCATCTGAAACAGATAATAACGCCTCCTCTACATTTAAGAAGGTACAACGATAAACCCGTGACTATAAAAAGAGTAAAGTAGTTCTTAATGCAGGGTAACTTAGCTACAAAAATTGGGAGTTCAGAGTGAACACAGTGAGAAGTAAAATCAAAGGGAGAAAGGGAGTAAGAAGTAAATAGTCAGAAGGTCCTAGTGGCCAAATGGATACAAAAATTGAAGAATAAGAATATTTAAGTCCTCTATTAATGTTGTAATGGCTATAACTCGAGACCTCTGTCCAATCTTTTAGGAGAATCTGGTACTGAACAATTGGTGTCGGTGGCATTTGGGGAAGTGAAGTATAGAGTGGTTTTCAGTGTGGGGATGATGCAATGTGGGAAAGAAAAGATAGCGTGTGTGAGAACCAGGTGATTGCAATGGTCTCATTCATTATAATCCAAAACCCACAGCCACTGCTACCGGGAAAGAGAGAAACCTTCTCAGAACCCTCCCAACTCAAGATTCCCAGGGAGATTAAAAGGGCAATGAGTTTCTCATCTTGTGAAACAGAAGATCGAGTTCATCAGTCCAGCCAGCTTGGGGGATGGGGGAGTTCAAGTTAAATGTTTCTGGATCTCAAAAAGCAGGATGATCCATATTGCGTCTGCATTATACCTGGAAATATATTACAATACAAGATTTCTTATTTGTTTTTGTTGTTTTGTTTTTTTTTTGAGTTGAAGTCTCACTCTGTCGCCCAGGCTAGAGTGCAGTGGCACGCTCACGGCTAGCCCAGCATCCATCTGCTGGACTCCAGAGAAGATTTCTATAACTAACCCCCTCCATGACAAGCAAAATGAATTGCTCCATCATGTGTACTTCCATTGCACTGTTATAGCATGCATTATGTTGGAACTATATAATCCTGGTGAAAGAGAGTGAATCTTTATCCCCATGTCTCTAGTACATATCATAACAGACACATAAATGCCCAGTAGTAGTGTAAGATGTTTTAAAAATCCCACCATTGCCAAATTAGTAGCTGTTTATATTGTCTGATCCCATCATTTCTGTTTACACTTAGTATCCTTTTGTAACTCTGAATTTAATTTCCCAGAAGGTACTAATTTTATTGCTTCCAAAGTGGTCAATTTTTCTGTTTATATGACATTTAACGTTTCAATTTTTCTTCAGACCCCTTTGTAGACAACCAGTCGGGATACACACTTGGTAATGTAAACCCAAATTAATTTTCACAGTTTTGCTTGACTGGGCTTTTTTTCTGTAAGTCACGCTCCATGAAAAATTCTAACCAGGTGAGCCTTGGCAAAGCAGCTGTTTCTCCCACAGTATAGAGGGAAGGATGATCAAGGCATGAGCTAAGAGAGGGCAGGTGACTGCCTGGCCTACTTGGGCTCTTCGTCTAATATTGACTTTTAATTACAAAGGCCAAATGTTTGTTTTCTTATGGGATCCATTTCTGCCCCTTGGTTATTGACACAGTTGCAAAATGAAACATGTTTACTTTTTTAATGGAGTGGATGGGTAAGTTTATATTACAGTAATACATTCTGAGTGTCAGCTCTTGTAAACTCTGAGCCTATGTCTGACTTCTGCAAGTTTCTAGCTGAATGTCCTGTATGTCCTGATCAATTTTTATTTTTATTTTACTTTATAAGCGCACTAAAAATATAAAAGATTTCCTATTCTGGAAAACATTTTTAGAAATACATATTAATACCTTAGTGTTTGTTTATTCATTTGATGTTGGGACTGGCACAAAGAGGGGGCTGAATTAATTAATTTGTTGAGTCCTAAGCATTCAATGAGGAACCAAAAAACCCTGGTTCCTACCCCCAAGTGCTTCCATCTTGGGGGTCACAGAAAAAAACAGGCCATTACTTGGCAGGGCACTAAGTGCTTGCAGTAGCAATAGGCATGGGATATTGGACCCAGAAATTCCACTTCTAAGAATCCATCTTAAGGAAATACTCCAAAACACAGACATGATTTATATAGATTGTTCATATAGTGAACACTATTATCAGCAGATCCAGTTCATGCCAATATGGTTCACACAGTGCATTTCTTTCACAGTGGAAAAATTGTAGAAACAGTGGGAAATTCATACTTAGCCAATAGGCTAATATAATAAAAATAACAAAAAGCACAATGTCAGTGTTTGAACTTTGCCTGGCACACAGTTGCTAAGCACTTAACATAAATTAACATATTAATTCTTGCAGAAACCCTGTGAGGATTATGACTATTATCCATTTTATATATAAGAAAACTGGCACCAGAAAGTTAAATGATTTGTCAAAGGTTACTTACCAGGAAGTCATTCGGACAGGCAGTGTGCCTTTTGTTTATATGTTTTATGCTGATAGGGGAAAAGGCTTATGATATTTATGTAGAGTTGGGTACATTCTACTTATCTCAGCCTGGGTTCTCCTCAAAAGCACAAACTCAGATAAGAGCTTGCTAGCATGTAGTCTATTTGGGGAAGTTATTCCGGGAAGGAGGAGTGGGGAGACGAAGAGTAGAGGGGGAAAGCAGGAGAGCTGATGCAAGGATGTGTTATTCATTTCGTCACTACTGAACAACAGGGGCTCAATCCCACTGGTGCCTCTGTAGAGACCTGTAGAGAATGTGCTTCAGAATTATCCACTCACTGGATGGAAGAGGGGCGATGTATCCACTGACTCTATTCCCCATCGGTAATGGGTTTGTATGCTAAAGATTATCAAATAATTAAAGAATTAATATGCTAATGGGTGTCACCTTGCTCTATGTCCAGGTCAGCACAAGCAAGAGCACTGAATACCCACAGACCTCCCACTGAGGTATCAGAGAACACCTGGGACAGAGAGCAAGCTACGGAGGGAGGCGCTGAGAGCACATGCTGTCTGGGTGAAGCAGGTGCTGCTGCCATGGATGAAATGAAAGGAATCCACCAGTCATGCCCATCACTATTTTTACTCCATCTCTAAACCTTTGCCATTACTCATGGCAATCTCCACAAAACTTGGCACAGGGAGGTTAATGGGTCAAGCTCTAATCCCCACTATGGCAAGTCATCATCAATAGTCAACACCTCCCTCTTTCACTACCCATCATGGGTTTCCTCCACATTCAACTTGCACTTGAGTAAGTCCATGGTGCTTGCCTTGTAAAGTAATCTAGACCCTCATTACCTAAGACCTAGCTAGGTCTGTCTCAGAAGAGAATCGATGTCTTTTAGGGATGCTGTGGGTTTCACCATTGGGCCAGGTGATTTTGATACAGGAAAAAAGAAAACTTTTCCTTCCAAAGCTCACGAAACTGAAGGCTTATTGACCTCTTGGCTGTGGCTTCAGCAAGAGATCCTTTTCTTATTCTTTGGGGATGCTCTCAGTGTTACCCCCACATCCCTTGTAGTGTACTCAGCACACTCCCAACTGCAAGTTCTGCATCAGAGCCCTCATAATCTGACCCTTATTGGACTTTGGTTGCTGAAGTTGGCCTTTTGCAGGAATTGTGGATATGGAATCTCCCAGAGATGGGCTAGGGGACCCCATTTGTGTTCGGCAACAATAAGGAGATAGGTAAGCCTCGAAGGGGTATGAATGCCACTGAATTCTTAATCATTGTTAAAATGGCATAGTTTATGTTACATACATCTCACCATAATAAAAAAGACTTAAAAGAATATAAGGGGTAGCTGATATACTGTTTATATATGAAGTTTTTTCCCCCTCTTTTGCTTAATGTTTATATAGTGCCTTCTTGTATTTCTCATGTGCACATACATATATAATACTGTCAGTGGTTATTTCTAGGTGTTTATATGAGTGGTTTTTATTTTCTTCCTTGCACTTACATATTTTCCAGACATTCACTAGTGTTTCTACAATGAGGATAATCTGCTTTTATAATTTTGAAATCATCCAAAGAAAACACTAAGTGTCAAGAAATGGCACCTGACCTTTGGAACCTAAAAGATGTTTATGACGTTCCAACTGACACTTCTTTTTGAAGCTGATTTCAATTGAAACACTTAGGGTATAATTCAAAGGAAAGAAGGGAACAGTATCTGTGGCCACCCCTGTAGGAGATTCAAATTATGCCTCCACCAGGGTCTGCCCCCAACCTGCTTTTTGACCCCCGCAGCACTAAAGGAGGTTTGCTTTGTTGCCATGATCTCGAACCCTTGTCTCTGCAGCTTCTGCTGTTATAAACAACAGAGGGGTGGGAAGAGCCAATTGCTCCCAATTGCTTGGGTCCCTTGAGGGCTTACCCCGCCAGTGCCTACCTTGAGCCCACACCACCACCTCTTGCCTTCTACCCAGGGGTTTTCGTGTCACAGCTGAGGTGCAAACTGAGGTGTACACTGAGGGGCACCAACTTCCTCAGTTGAACCACCTAGAAGCGCTCCGTGGGGCCATCTCTGGTCAATGAGAAATAGTGAACAAATATTTTATTCCAGATAATCTGGAGACACAGTAGCTTTGTACAGTCCCTCTAAAGATGCCCAGGTGGTTGGCTCATTGCCAAGCTGTGGTAACCAGAATGCCTGGTTATGTTGACTCACCTTCTCCCCAGCCTCATTCCTTTTCCCTCGCTCTCAAATCCCTGGAATTTTATTCCCCAGCAAAGTGTTAGCAAAAAAAAAAAAAAAAAAAAAAAACACCTTATGCTCTGGCTAGGGGTCTAAAGTTTCGAGGAAAACTGGGTCAAAACTCGGCTCATACATCTTTTAGGCCCCATGTGTGACTTTAAGCAAATCGCTTAAACCTCTGAGTTACATTTTATGTAAAATGAAGCCAACAGAGCTCAAAGATTGAATGAGATGGCTGTGCATAGTAAGGGTTGAATGTTTGTTTAATGTAAAAAGTGCCCAGGATATTTCCTGACAAATAATACTCAACAAAAATTAATCCCTTTTCATTTTGCCCTTGGTTGTCTTAGTTTTCACTGTGTTGACCCTGCTTGTGTGGTTAGTAACCTGTAATATAAGAAGAGAGTTAGGAAGGTGAATCAGAGTGAAAATTGCCCATGGAGAAGAGAATAGAGCTCAGCTTCATATGACCTAGGGAAGCAACCACATAACCCACTACAAAATACACTTGACCGCATGAATCTAGGCCCTGTTAGACAGAAGTCAGTCTATTGGGTTTTCTGGGAGGTTAGCTGTGTCAGCACTTTGCTCAGTGTTTTCTTACAGAGCTAAGACAAGAACAGGATTTCCTTTCTCATCAGCCTTGTTTCCCACATGTAGTCAAGTCACCTCTGCTAACCTTTCCAATTCTAAACAAGCTCTCCCAGTAGAACTCTGTGTATCTTTAAAGGGCCAGATCTGTGTGGCTTACACCTTAGTGAAGTTCTGGTGGAAAGAGCATGGATTTTGAAATCACAAAGATCTGAGTCTGAATTGGTTTACTGGTTAGCTACATGACCTGGATGAGCCATTTAGTCTATCAAGTGAGGATGAGCAAGGTTAACTTACCTATAACTGAAAAGTCGTGACCCAATGGGAGTTTCTAGTTAACAGAATGCACAATATTTAGGGGATATAAATCCTTAGGAAATGTTTCCATTCTTCTTTTGTGCTATTAAATGGTTTGCATTACTATTAGCAATCAGACTTTTACCTGGGTTAATTCTAGAATCTAGTCTCCATTTTCTTTTGAGTGCAATTGCGCAAGAGAGTTTGTTTGCTCTTTCAGACCGACTCTCCAGCCCATTTTGCCCTCTGCCCAAGAGCCTCCATTTTGCCCTCTGCCCAAGAGCCTCACTTATGTGAAACACACAGTGGGCTCTCCTGCTCCATGGCCTCTGGTTGAGTTCAGCCATTAGGGGACCAGACGAGAGAAAAGGGAGGAAGAAGAGTGATGTTCAGAGTACCTACTCTCCTAACTCCCTCCCTGTGAAGGTACCTCAGCTTGACTGAATCCCTCTTCTGTGTACAATCTCTCCTTCAAGATTCCAGGAACTACTCCCTTAGCCGCAAAGTCATCAGGATCCTACTGACCCAAGAAAGTTGCACTATACCTTCTGGCTTTGTGCAGTATACCTTAGAGGCTTTGTGACCCAACCGCAGTCTCCTCTCCTCCTGGTGACCAAACCAATGATTAGATTTAGTTATAAAATAACTCATGTGGAGACATGAATGGGAAGTATACTCCTAGTCAATATGTACTGATAAGAGATAGGAGAGTATACGGGTGTAACTAACTTCGGACATGATCAAAGAGGCTGAATAAGGAAGAGTTTACGATTTGAGAACATTCTCCCAAGATGCAGAATTTTACTTCCTACTGAGAATCTCAGGGATTTGTATGAACCTCCTATGTTAATAGCTTTTAGAAACATGGATGTTGTAGCTTATGCTCAGTAAAGCTGAAATGCAAAGGTTACCATGGTAGACAGTAAAAGAAGGTATTTTAAAACCTAGGGAAATTGACTTGCTGAAAGATATGTAATATATATGACTAAAGGACCTAACATATAATTTTGTTCCACGGGAAGATGCTGAGGGCACACCATCTATGAAGGCAGCAGAAAATGTGCAAGTGAGTAGGACTCCAGCATCATTAAAATATTCAGTGGTGGCTTTCCTCTCAGCCACATGGAACAGACAATACACATTCACTGTTATTCCCAGGACCATGTTAACTTTTCTGCTTCATCTCATAATAGTTTATTTTATTTATTTATTTTTTTATTTTTTTGAGTTGGAGTCTCACTCTGGCACCCAGACTGGAGTGCAATGGCCGCTCCCGGCCACCGCAACCTCGACCTGCTGGGCTCCAGCGATCCTTCCGCCTCAGCCTTCCGAGTAACCAGAATTACAGGCATGCGCCACCACACTCGGCTGATTTTTTGATTTATTGTAGAGATGAGGTCTCGCTGCCCAAGCGGGTCTCGAACCCACGGGCTCAGGCAATCCACTCACCTCAGCCTCCCAAAGGCACGGGCTTACAGGCTGAGCCACCGAACCCGGCTTCATAATAGTTTAAAGTAATCTGGACCATCTGGACATCCTGCAGAACATCACAATCATCTATCACATCAATGAACTTCTGTTGAGCCAGGTGAGCAAGAATTAGCCAGCACCCTGACAGCCTTGATAAGTCAAATACTCCAGAATATTCAGAGGTTTGCAATATCCATGAAGTCTTTATAGGTACAATGGTCAAAGGTGTCCTGAAATCTCCTCTAAAGTAAAAACAAAGTATTGGCCCTTGCATCTCCCACTACAAATCAGGAAACACAGTAATAAGATGGGCCTCTGTGGGTTCTGGAGGAAGATGATCCCACACACAGGGGAATCTCTCTGGCTTATGTGCCAGATGCTGTGAAAGCCTGACAGTTTTGACCAGGCCTGGAGCAGAAAAGAAGGCTGATGCTAGCCCAGACTGGGATGCAATCAGCCCTGTTGCCTGGGCCATATGATCAAGCAGACCTTGTGATAGTAAAAGTTTCCCCTGGAAAATGATGTATGTAGAATTTGTGGCAAGTCCCAGGGGGATGATTATGACACAGGCCTCTGGGGTTTTTAAACAAGGCCACGTCATTTTCAATGGATAATTATATACCTCTTATTTTATTTTGTAAATGTCTTTGTTATTTTAAAGACGTGGATTTCTTTTACTTTAAAATGAATTTATATAGTAAGGTATTGAGCATAATAGTTTCTTATGGATGTTGCTTTCTTTATCACTTTTCTACCTGTTTAGAAGTTCCTTCTAGACTTTATTGGGAGTGGACATTAAGCTCATTGGCCTGTAGTTTTCAAAACTCTACATTTCTTCTTCATTTTCAAAAGCTGAAGCATAATTTCAACTCTTACATCCTATTCTTCTCTATTTCTGATTAATAAAAGTGCTTTTACAGCAAACCTACAAGTTTTTTTAAATTGCCCCAAGATGTGCTTTTCTGAGACTAGAAAAGAATAGAAATAATTTAGTTTATAACAGCTAAGTTTATAGTTAATCTTATCTTTTCACCTAATTTTATGTTTATGCCCTCATAAATATTTTGAAAATTGTTTCTTTGAGAGAAAAAGTAGAAACAGAAGAGGTATTGGGTATTCCTTTCTTACTCTAAAATCAGTTAAAGTTGTTTTAAACACCCTTCTACCACCATCCAACTGTGAATGTTATCATATTTCCACAGCTGCCTGTCATGAGTTGGATCCTGGAAGACCCACCAAGTCTTAAGGTCAGATGGGCCCAGCAACATTTCATCCATAGGCGGAAATGGTACATTAAAGATCAAATATGGGCATGACCAGAAGGTTTAAACAAGCTAATGAGCAGATAGGTCAGACCCACCACTTATGCCACAACATCTTTCCCTCAGCTTATGCCTGTGACCCTGGCTTTGGCCATGTAAGGTTGGAGACAATGAAGGGGAAATGTTGACTCTGTGGTTGTATGTGATTATGGAGCTTGGGGGAGAAAGTTGTCAGATACTTAAGTCTTGGTTTTGACCTCCATTCTAAAATGATCCACTATTAGCATTCACGAGTTGACTTCTATCCATGTTACCACTCTTAGGGTCACCAAATGCCAAGGTGGCAAGACCTCATTAACTGCCTTGAGTTTTAGCTTTCAACTAAAATGCAATGTCTCCTGACTAGGATTTGACCTGTAGCCACTGACCCTTGGAAATTGGCCTTTGTTTCACCTCCTTGGTTACATCCTTTGTCTCTCAGGAAATATTTGCAGTTCATCTACCTTTTTCCTGGCTTGTCCTCTACAGTGTGAAGTAAATACATTTATTAATTGTCATCATAGAGTGACTGGGTCACAGCCTTTTCCAAAGACTGAAACAGACTAAGCATTTTTTTTCGCTGCCAACAGTTCCAATAAGTGAAGAGTTATCAAAGAATATCTCTTAAAACTTTGTTTTAAGAGTCATATGCAGATGTTTATCTTTTCCTCATGTTTGTGTACATAAAACAAGCATAGATAGGGCTTCGTTAATACAATACTGTTTTATGAATGGCAAAAATAGATAAACATCAGATACTCTCACTATTGAGCAAAAACATAGCAGTCAGAGCTATCTAAAGAGCAAATGACTGAGTCAAGAGGCAGGGGATCCCTGCCACTGGTAGTAGTTGTTCAGAGAGGATAAACAACTGACAGGGGTATTTTACAGATGATACAAGCTTACTACATTTAGGCAGGAGTAGCAGTGACAGATAGAAGCCAAATGAAAGTTTCTTGGTTCTAGTACATCAAGACCATTTTTAGAAGAGATCTACAGGCATAGGAACCATAGTGTCTGGTCTGGCTAGGTCCTCATACTGAGTAAGCCCCTAATAAGTTGAGGTGGTAGTCTCCTTCCCTTCATTTATAATCGAATTCCAGAACCATTTGCCTCAAACCACCTTGTTCTATTTCACTCCATTTGCTTAACATATGAGTGTGTACCACATGCCAATCACCGTTCTGGGTGCAAGGGAGAAAGGAGTAGAAATGATAGAATAGTGCTACCCTTAAGCTCAGTGGAAAAGTCACAAGTAAACAGGCACAAAGGGAGAAACAAAAGAATCTGGAATTTATTTATTAAAAATTGTGTATTCTTACATGTTTAAACTTGTCACCTTCAAAGTACTCTCCGTTTGATGCAATATACCTATTGAGATGCTTTTTTCCACTGCTCAAAACTGTTTTAGAACTCATCAATTTTGATGCCTTTTAGTGCTTCTGCCATCTTTTGTTTCACCTCTTTTACATCAGTAAAATGTTTCCCTTTAAGTACTTTTTTTATCTGGGTAAACAATAAAAATTCACCTGGGATGAGATTCAGTGAGTAGGGAGAGTGGGGTATGGGAGTCATGCCTCTTTTGGTCCCAAACTGCTGAACACTAGCTGGTACACTGATGCTGATGAGTTCCTGGAACGTTTACTGAGTAGAGCAAGACTGAACTACAAGGGGCTCACCCTCCAAAAGATAATTCCAGCTTTTGCAGGGTCCCTTGTCATATATAAACAAAAAGCTTTTGATAAGTGCCATGAAGGAAACAAGCTGAGAGAAAATTGGCAGGGTGGGTAGTGAAACCCACCTTAGAGACAGAGAAAGGCTTTCTCTGACTACCCACTTAACGCCTTGATTCAATTTTCGTTCTCACAACGGGCTTATCCTTTGTAACTAACACTTGATATAGCTCCTCTGACCACCACTCCTAGCTTTATCTGCAAGCTTCTTCAATCAAACAGTTAACAAATGGACATAAAGCATTGCTAGGTACACCCTAGATTCTGTGATTCCCTGTGACTGGCATCTCATCTGGGTTCATCTCAACCTGGGAACCACTTAGTCCAATTCTGTTAATTACCGGTAATTGGAGTTGCCTGATCCAACCTGGGATGGAATCCAGGCATTTTAAAACCTCCATTCAGAAATGGCTTTGACCCACCATCAGAAAGAATTGACCTTTGAATCATCTTTTGATTTGGTTGTGAATTTCAATCTCTGTCTTCTGAGAATGAAGGCAAAATAGAGGAATAAAGGCCTTCCTTATTCCTGACTTACAAGTGTTATGAATTTCTCCTGCACCTGCCTCTGTAATACGAGCACTGGAGAAAAATTAGTCAAGAAAAGACAACTGAAGTCAGGTAGTGCCTAGAGCCATGCAACTCCATGTGCTCTCTTCTGTAGCCATTTATCTGGCTCTCTGGACATCTCCACCTCAAATTCAATATACCACACCTAATTTATCTTTATCCATGGAGTTTATCATTCCTCTCTTAATGAACTCCTTTTCTTGGGTTCTTTCTTTCTCTATGAAAATAGCCACAAAATCTTAGTCATATTGAACTTTTTCTCTCCCTTATCCCCAGCTGCATTCAAGTCTCACCAGTTCTACTTTTCCCCTATTGCCCCTGACAGGACCTTCATCCAGGCTGTTATAATCTCATGCCTCTGCAACCCAAGATGCTGCACAATGGCTTCCTGTCTGTCACTGATCTGGAGTCATTCTGATAAACAACATGGAGACTTGGAAGAGTGTTAAAAAACCTCCTGAGTAAGGCAATCAAGGCCCCATTCTCCTTCCTAGCTATTTTAGTCTCATCTTCTATCAAGTGCCTCTGTGAGTCCTACTTTCCACATGCTGTCACAATCCTACACTTTTGCACATATTGTTCCTTCTCTCTAGAAAGCCCTCAACTACCTCAGCAACCCCACTTCTGTCTACCTTGGGTCTTCTTTCAAGTGTTATTTCTTGTGAGACTTTTCCTAACTACTCTTAATGGAAACAGATAGTTTCCTCCCACACACGCACGCGCGCGCACACACACACCCCTTCCTGCTCTATTATAGCATTTATCACAGGGTACTCTAAAAAAATCAATTTACATATTTTAAAAGGAGGGGCTCACACAAACATATTACATTAGCTGGTGTCTAACTAATTTAAGACAGAGGGACATAACCATAAAAGAAACTAGATCAATGAATCTAACTTAAGCTCTCTTCCCCTGGTTTTTGTTCATTGGCTTGAATCCGTAAAACCACATGCAAAAAGTTTGTATATATTGTATAGGATGTCGGAGCTCTTTCTGTCTTCATTTTTATGGTAGTCTATCTTTCACACCTACGGAACCCCACATTCTCAGATAATAGATACCAAAAGAAATCCAGAGAGCTAGTTTCAGGACTCTTGGACTGCAGGGAAGATTAAGGGGATAAGAATGTACAGAAAATAAAGGATTTATAGAGAGCAGTTACTGTCTGGAAAATCCTACCTCCATCCAAGAGGGGAGTCAGGAAGAAGTGGGGGATGCTAATTTCTTCACCTCCAGTCCAATGTCAAGGAAGCTTTCATGGAATCTCTGAGCATTTAGAGAAGAGTTTCACAGTTCTTCTCTGTGTTTGGAAGACATAAGACTTAATACAGGACTCACTCCTAGGAAAGCTGAACTGCCTGTTGCAGCAGGACAGAGGGACTGCTCTAAGGTCAGTCTGCATCCACACTGTTGGGATTAGAGACAGAGATACAGAAGCGTTTCCTGAGACCAAAAGTAGGAGGGACATAGCTGCTCAGAGGTGTTTTTAAACCTACCCGAGAGAGTTTTGCCCAAGAGTCTAGAGAATTTGAGAGCAAGGATCTGAAACACAGAGCTGACGGAGAGGTTCAGCCGCAGACAACTAAAGAAAATGTGCCCGACCCACGTCACAGGAATTGTAGTCTCAGATGGTGCCCAGCAAGAAGCTCCAAACTCCATGGACAAGCCTGTGAGAAAAGGAGTCCACTCCAAACATCTGCCACAATCAACACGTGAGACCAGCTTCCTTACCTTACTACATCCCTTCCTTTTTTGAGCCTTCCATACAAGCAGGTCCAGACTGAGGAAGGGGAAAAAAACCCACTCCAAATAAAGTTTGAGCTTGGGTTAATATCTTGGATCATCTGACTTCTGAATTAAACCAGTGTTTTACCTAAAGCAACAGTAAGCAGAATACTACTTAAGAGTGAATGGAAAAACCATGAATCTGTTGGTGGCTATATGTAGATACACAGAAAAATGCCCCTACTGATTACATTGTAAAGGGATAGTGAGAGATAAAAACAAAGTTTTGATGTGGCTAAGACATTAGTCACACTTACTTTCTGAGGGTCAGGGCTTTCATTAGATTTTCGAAAGGATCTGTGACAAGAAAAAAAGTTAAGAACCAACCTTTTTGTTCTTTATAGAATAAGGAAGTGAGCTGAAACATGTTTGTGTATAGCGAGGACCTGAATAAATGTCTTCTGCTTCAAGTCTAGGCCTCTGAGATCGAAGCCTTAGGGTTTTAAACATCAAGTGTAAACACACAATTCTGCATCTAAGAAGATCAGATGTTATGTACTTTTGTATTTCTCGCCTAATGAGCAATCCCAAGGCTGCAAGACCAACTGGAGGCATAGGAGAAAGAAGGAAAAAAGAGAAGGGTCTGGTTTTCTCCTAGCAAAGCACATAAGGATCATGTGTCTCCATAATGAGACTCCAGTAGTTTCCAAGCCATGGCCCCACTCACTGCCAACCGCATCTGTCTGCACATTTGATGGACTGCAGAGTTCATCTGTCCGGGAGGCTCTGATTACCCTTGACAGGGCCAGAAACCCCAAGGCCCACAGGCTCAGCAAGGCAGGGGGGGTCCTGAATGGTTGGCTATCCCAGAAGAGTTGTGTCTTGTGCTTTAATGACTTTGCTCATGGTTGGGGGTAGAAGCAGTGTGTGGATGCATTCCTCTGTGTAAGGAGACAGAAGTTTGAGGTCTCTGGTAACCATCCTGTTCTTGGTGACAGAAGGGAAGGATTATGCTGAATTGGGGTGGGGTAGAAACTTGGCTTCAAAGATGGCTCTTTCACTCATTAATTGGAAGAGGAGACAGCCAAGGCAACACAGGGAGACCTTGTCTCTACAAAAAATAAAATAGAATAATAAAATAAAATAGCTGGGTGTGGTGGTAAGTAATATCTAGTCTCAGCTGCCTGGGAAGCTGAGACAGGACAATCCCTTGAGCCCAGGAGGCTGAGGCTGCAGTGAGCTAAGATCATGCTGCTGCACTTCAGTTGGGTGACAGAAAAAGATCCTGTCTCAAAAAAAGGAAGAGGAGAGATAATCAGTGGCAGAGTATCAAATAAATGAAGACTTTATTGTACAATTCTCATCTTCCCTTCTCGCTCATTCCTAACACATTTTCCTCCAATACCCACACCAACTTCTAGCCTTTTTTCTTCATTTTGTTATATCATTACTTTCTTGTATCCCCTGGCCATTCTTAAAAGTAGAGACAGTTTATGAATGTAAAAGTATGAATAAGACCATTACAGTATCTGGCTTATAAGTGCCCAGTAAATATTTGACCAATATCTTTTTTCCTCCCATGGGCAACTGAGTATGACATAAAAGACACTGTGCTACAGATGTCACAACTGAAATATAATCGCTAACTTCTAGAAATTCCAACCTCTGGGGGAGGTCAGACAAGTAAAACGATGAGTGTAAGACATGATACAACATACGGTGGTATGGAAGCCTGGGCAAAGAGCATCCAACCAGACAGGGTGGTCAGGGCAGCTTCCATAAGAAGGTGCAAACTAATGCCCAAAGGAAACATAAAAAAGAGCTAGGACAATTGCAGAAAGAAAAGTCCATTTAGGAAGAGAGAAGAGCATGAGCCAGGACATCCCAAGAAAGAGCACGATGTTCAGTGAGACTGGAGAACAGAATGAGTCAGGTAGGAGAGGCTTACCAAGAAGTTGGAGCTCCATCACTAGGAAGGGCTGTGCTGGGGGATGTGGGGTTGTGGTTTTGTTCTAGCATATGTTTCCACCTACTTCTCTACCTGCTCCTTTATCATAGGGGTTGAATGCCTGGGAACCACATTTCCTAAGCTCCTTTGCCTCCAGAGTTCTACATTAATAAGATAATCATGTAAGAATTAGAAGGCAGAAATAATGCAAAAGTCATATTCTCCAATAGGAATAATGGATGCAAATGTGAGTTTTGAAAGCAAACTTTGGGTTTTCAGGCTAGAAGATCACAATTCCTCCAGGAGGCTGTGGAGAAACCAGTTGAGCTGCACCATAGACCAGTAAGTCTGAATAAGAAGTCCACTGCTGTCCAAATGAGGAGGAGAAAGGCCCTGAACTAAAATAGTGGCTGTTGAGATGGAATCAAAAGGGCAGAGGGTAGGTTCAAATGAGCTATTGAAATGGTATTCCTTCAAATTCCCAACTTTTACCAAAAGATCATGATGGATATAAAGAAATGGGGGAAACAAGGATGTTTCCAAGGAAAGCATAAACCTTCAGAAATTGACCCTAAAGAAGTTTGTGACATTTAGACTTATTTGACAAAGACTTCAAAATGATCTATCCTAAATATACTCAAAGAGCTAAAGGAAAGCACAGATAAAAATAAAGAAAACAGAAAAACTGTGTGTGAACAACATAAGCATATTTATAAACAGAAAAAATTATTAAAAACAACGAAACAAACCCAAAAGGCAGATGTTAAAGTTCAAATGAGCTTTGGGGCTTTGGAAAGGTTTAGAGAAGCTAAGAAACATTATTTGTGGAAGAATAAAATTAGTATTGTATTAGTAAGAACAGCATTTTGTAAGATTATGTCTAGACAGTTGAGGAGCTAGATTTAAATGATCTCCTTTGCATCCAGGTCAGGGTGAGAGATTCCGGGGAAGTCTTCCGGAGGAAATGAAATACCCTTCCTTGTTCTTAGGGGATGAGTGTCCTCTAGATGATTCCCTTCGTCTTTTCCATTTCACCTTAAACTGGAATCTACTGTATATACCTTCTCTGTACTAGACACTGCTAGATTACTTCGCATTTATTATAAAAGCTTCACCATCACCTACCACATAGGCATTGTCAGCTACCTTACAAAAGAAATAGAATAACTGACCCCAGTTTCCCAGAAAATAAATCAAAGCAATTTTCTGACTACAAAGCTAAATACATATTCTTTCTGTTCTCCCATGTTTTCTCCATGTATAAAGGATCACCAGACTGTCATAAGAAAGATCTATGCAGATTGTACCAAGTAGATCTGCCAGGGTGAATGGGAAGGAGGTGTAGAGTAGAGAAGTTCATTATGGGGTGTCAGTGTGCTTCTGAAGTAATTATGTTGTCCTTGCACCAAAATTTCTTTCCCACAGTAGCTGTGCCCTATCATATCTGAAGTCCTATGCTTAAAAATTTATTTCTTTGTGCTATTTATATAAATAGTTCTTACAAATCAATATTGCCAGGGAAAAATAATGTAACTTTAATATGTGCAAAGATCACAGACAGATATTTCCCACTGGCCAAGTCCAACCAGAGCCAGAGGACAAAAAAGACAATGAAAGTGGTCTATACCAACCAACTTCCCAGAACATAGAACAGGGAGAAGCCAGGTGAAGAGAGACTTAGAAGAATAAATGGATGATACTCTGCCTAGCTTCCCTAATCCTGGAGATTCCTCTGAAGAGTACCATCCTTAAACTTGTCTCAATTATCACTTTGTATGTACTGAGACAGGGCAAATACATATATGTATACTTTTTAAAAACTATAAAATGAGAATGTCCTCAAACTACTTTTATATAACTTAAAATTTTAATTGTAGTGAAATATACAACATAAAATTTACTATATTAAGCCATTTTTAAGTGTACAATTCAGTGGTATTAAGTATATTCACATTGTCATACTACCATCACCATCATTCATTCACAGAATGCTTCATCTTGCAGAATTGAAACTATACCTATTAAACAATAAATCTCCATTCTCCTTTCCTCCAGTCCCTATTCCACCATTTCCACCATTCTACTTTTTGTCTCTTTGACTACTCTAACTACCTCGAAAGTGGAATCATGCCATATTTACCCTTTTATGACTATATATTTCACTTAGTTTCACATCTCCAAGCTTCATTCATGTTGTAGCATGTGCCAAAATTTTATCCCTTTTACAGGCTGAATACAATTTCATTGTATGTATATACCTGTACCACATTTTGTTAATTCATTCAGTCATTGATGGACATTTGGAATAGTTTAACCTTTTAGGTATTTTGAATAGTAATTTAATCAACATGTGTGTACCAAGTGTCTGTTTGAGTCCCTGCTCTCAATTCTTTTGGGTATACAGTCAGAAGGGAATTACTGGATCATATTACACTTTTATTTTTAACTTTTAAAGAAATATCTGTACTGTTTTCTATAGTGGCTACACCATTTACATTTCCACCTACAGTCACAGGATTCCAATTATTCTATATATTTTCCAACACTTATTTCTTTAAAAAAAAATAATAGCCATTCTAGTGGGTATGAAGTGATATTTCATTGTGCTTTTAGTTTGCAGTTCTCTATTAGTGATGTTGAACATCTTTTCATGTGCGTATTAGTCATTTGAATATCTTTTTTGGGGAAATG
The DNA here is from genome assembly GCF_000164805.1 of Carlito syrichta. Taxonomy (NCBI): domain Eukaryota; kingdom Metazoa; phylum Chordata; class Mammalia; order Primates; family Tarsiidae; genus Carlito; species Carlito syrichta. The sequence continues at coordinate 93,479 of NW_007008686.1, read as the reverse complement.
TTTATTCAAGTCCTTTGCCCATTTTTGAATAAGGTTTTGTTGCTGTCATTGAGATGTAGGAGCTCTCTATATATTCTGAGTATTAACTCCTTACCAGATATAATTTTTAAAATATTTTTCTGTTCCATTGGTTGCCTTTTTTATTCTGTTGATTAAGTCTTCTGATACACAGGAGTTTTTAATTGATGTTTACATTTGTTGCCTGTGTTTTTGATGTCATATCACAAAATCATTACTAAATGAAATATCATGAATCTTTCCTTCTATATTTTCTCTAAGAGTTTTATAGTTTTATTTTTTATGTTTATGTCTTTGATTTGTTTCAGGTTAATTTTTGTTTATAGTGTAAGATAAGGGTCCAACCGTATTTTTTTGCATGTCAATACCCAGTGTTCTTTCTGCTATTGATGTTTAGTTTCATTTTGTTGTGATTGAAAAAGATACTTTGCATGATTTAAAGCTCTTAAATTTAGTAAAGACTTGTGGCCTAATTTATGGTCTATCCTGGAGAATAAGAGTGTTCTATGTGCACTTGAGAAAAACATTTATTTTGCTGTTATTAGGTAGAACATTCTGTGTATGTGAGTTAGATTCAACTGATTTATAATGTTCAAGTCCTCCGTTATTTTGCTCTTCTATATAATTGTTCTATTCATTATTGAAAATGAGGTAGTGATATTTCCTACTATAATTGCAGAGCTATCTATTTCTCACTTTAATTCTGTCAAGATCTGCTTCATATATTTTACAGCTCTGATGTTTGGTACATAGATGTTTCCAGTTATTGTATCTTGTTGATAAATTGTTCCTTTTTTCATGATAGAATGTTTTTCTTTGTCTCTTAAAACAGTTTTTAACTAAAGTCTATTTTGTTTTATTAGTATAGTTAGTCCTGTTCTCTTTTGGTTACTACTTGCATGGAATATCTTTTTCCATCCTTTCACTTTTAACCTATCCTAAAGTGAATTTTTCATAGACATCATATTCTTGGATCCTAATTGTCTTCTTAAATCCATATTACCAATCTATATCTTTTAATTGGAGAATTCAATTCATTTACCTATAAAGTTCTTCATGATAGGAAGGACCTTACTCTTAACATTTATTTTTTATGTCATATAGCTTTTCTTGTCCCTCATTTTCTTCCTTACTGCTGCCTTCTGAGTTTAGTAGATTTTTTCTTGTAATCATATATTTTGATTGCCTTTTCATTTTTTCTATATTCTAAATATATTAATTGTGATTTCCATGGGGATTATGTACAACATCCTAAAGTTATAGCAATACATTTTAAACTGCAACCAGCTTAACTTTAATCACACAAAATTTTTTGTACTTTACAGCTCCACTTGCCAAACTTTGTTACTGATGTCACAAATTACATATTTATATATTGCGTACCCATTAATATAAGATTAATATTTATACTTTCGTCTTTTAAATTCTATTTTAAAAATTAAGTCTTATGAACCAAGACTTAACAATATAAGTTTTTATCTTTGCCTATGTATTTATCTTTACTGAAGAGCTTTATACTTTCACATGACTTTAAGATACTAATTTAAACTTAAAAGACTCCCTTGAGTATTTCTTGAAGGGCAGATATAGTGGTAATAAAATTCCTCAGTTGTTTTATGACTCATAAAGCCCTTAGTCTTGGTTCACTTTTCTACTTTCTTTACTTTTGCTCATCAGACTCGATAATTTCAAATGGCCTGTCTTCAGGATCTCTAATTCTTTCTTCGGCTTGTCTGCTATTAAACTTCTTTAGTGAATTTTTCAATTCAGTTATTGTATTTTTCAGTTCCAGGGTTTGTTTGGTTGTTTTTGATAATTTTTTCTCTTTATAAATACTCTTATATTGTTCACATATACTTTTTCTGTTTTCTTTATTTTTATCTGTATTTCCCTTTAGCTCTTTGAGCATATTTAGGATAGCTTGTTTTAAAGTCTTTGTCAAATAAATCTAAACCTCACAGGCTTCTTTAGGGTTAATTGCTAAAGATTTATTTTTTCCTTTAAAAAATCCATGTTTCCCCCATTTCTTTATATCCATCATGCTGTTTTGTTAAATATTGGGAATTTGAAGGAAAATAAAGCAGCTTTCCTCAGTCTTTTTGGATTGGCTCTCTTTAGATGAAGACCTTCACTAGTCAGCTCAGCGTGATAACTTAAGGTCTTCTTAGCCTTTCCTGGGCATATATGTTTCTTGGACCAGTGCATGAGCTTTTTTCCTCCCAATTCCTGCCCTGTATACATGGTTACATTTAAGTATCTCAATTTTCCTAAGAATCTTTTCCCTGCTTTTTCTTGGAGGACCTTGGGTGTTCTACTGTATCCCTTTGCCCATAATCTTTTGCTCCCAGAAAGCTTCAGGTCTGTAGTCCTCCTGCAACCACCACTATTTTCATTAGTCTCTAATCTGATATCCAGGTTGTGCCAACACTCCCATTGGAGCTCCAAGTCAAGTGAGACCAAAAAAAAAAAAAAAAAGTCCTCCCCAGACAAGCCAGAATATTGCAGACAACTTCCCCCCTTTTTTTCCTATCCCAAGGAAGGAAATGGAAAATGGGTGGCTTTCTCCTGAATGTCACTGTCACACTAGGGAGAAGTAAAAGTGAGTAAAATACCACAAGCCTTTCTACCATTTTAGGATGGCTTTTTCTTGGTCGGACATTTATTTGGTTGCTGCAGATTCTTAACTGGTTGCAAGAGCCTCCCACAAAGCTATTTCAGTTTGTTGTTGTATATTTGTTTCCATAGTGGAATGAGAGCCTGAAACTTCCTAGTCTGCCATCTTGCTGGTGTCACTTTTATATAAATAATTTTTCCTCATAAACTTCTTCCTAGCTACATTTGCATTTACAATAATTTCAATGAATACTTTTTTTTTTTTTTTGAGTTGGAGTCTCACTCCGTTACCCAGACTCGAGTTCAGTGGCTGCTCCCGGCCACCACAGCCTCGACCTGCTGGGCTTCTGCGATCCTGCCACGTTAGCCTTCCAAGTAGCCGGAATTACAGGCACGTGCTACCACGTTCGGCTGATCGTTTGATTTATTGTAGAGATGAGGTCTCGCCAAGTAGCCCAGGCGGGTCTCCAACCCGCGGGCTCAGGCAATCCACTCACCTCAACCTCCCAAAAGTGTGGGATTACAGGCTGAGCCACCGAGCCCGGCTTACATTTTCTTATGTATGATATGTCATCATATATATAACCCTGATTATAAATTGATCTGCTATTACAATTCAACATAGAAAAGAAAGCACTTTCTTTAAAGCTGTATAGTTTTGGACTATACTCTGTTCAAGGTAGAATACTAATAACTGGGAGAGAGCATTCTGTCATGCATACTTGTTTTTCAAAAGTAAACACTTATTTGGGGCAGAAAAAGATACAATTGAATTTTTTAAAAGTCTATTATACCATAGGATTTTTTAAACCTATATTATTCACTATGATTTCTATTTACTATTCACAAATAACTAGGATTTTACTTGTATCCGTACATATTCCACTTGGCATTTAAAAACAGACATTCTTATTACATTTAAAAGAATACTGATTCTTGGAATATTTGGCCTAGAAGACATCTGGGGTTCTTGACTATGGTGAAACATACTAGTGTATAGCAAATTAGTTTTTGATGCATGTCTCAAAATTTGTTGTTTATATAGTTTGTACAAAGCTAAGTTAGTTTGTGAACCCCTTTGGTATAGTGTCATTATCAGAACAAGTCAGATTAGCATCCAAAAGTAATTTTTTTTTTTTGAGTTGGAGTCTCACTCTGTCGCCCAGACCGGAGTGCAGTGGCTG
>NW_007008686.1:63810-89429 GCF_000164805.1 Carlito syrichta | reverse complement strand
CTCGGTGGCTCAGCCTGTAATCCCGCGCTTTGGGAGGCTGAGGTGAGTGGATTGCCTGAGCCCGCGGGTTCAAGACCCTCCTGGACCACTTGGCGAGACCTCATTCCTACAATAAATCAAAAAATTAGCCGGGTGTGGTAGCGTGCACCTGTAGTTCCAGCTACTTGGAAGGATGAGGCGGAAGGGAGCGGTGACTGCACTCTAGTCTGGGTGACGGAGTGAGACTCCAACTAAAAAAAGAAATATATATATATATATATATATATATATATATTTTTTTTTTTTTTTTTTTACTGCAATCTTTTGAACAGAATAAATTATGGGTTCCATTCACAGCATACAAATCATCACAAATAATACTTGTTCTCCAGTTAACCAGCTCATCTACACTCTTTCCCATGACTCAGCACACATACAGACACACATCTAGCCAGCAACTGTACCCTGATCTCTCTTCTAATTTTTCCAAAATAGTCTTCTAAAACCCTGCCAGTGGCCTTTTTCCATTGTTGTCCCCAACCCTCGCCTTCTCAACTACCTCTGATTTACTTTCCTATTCATGTTTCATCTGTAAAATGGAGCTAACCCATATTATTTGTTTCCCACAATATTTTAACATGAAACAAGAGAGCATATGTGAAAAGGCCTTATAAATTGGAAAATGCTATAAAAGTAATTTAATATATATATTAGATTTCATAGTATTAGAATGTATAAAGTTATTTATTCCAAGATTTTAAATATACCACAAAAAAGAAAAGCATAATAACATTCAAAACTTGAAATAACTTTATTAGAAAAATGTGGTCCAAAAACATGTGAAAACCCCTTCAGTACTGCCAGGTTCCTGACCAAGTCCCATGTCTTCCTTCACATTTCCAATCCTATGCGATTAGCCCAGTACCTTTGGGTGGTATACTCAAGGGTTGAAATGTGTATCTTCAAATCCCCCTTAGGAATTTTAATAAGAACTTTAGGTTATAGACCAGGAGAAAAGCTTTCATCCTGTCTCATCCCATGTTTGGAAACCTGGAAAAAAGCAGATTTGCCCCAAAGAGTAACCTACTATTTAAGGTGGGAGGTTAAGAAGAAACTTAAATTTAATTGAAACTTAACTCTTACAGTGGGCATGGTATCTATGTTTATTTTTTTTAAACATAATAACTCATTGAAGAGGGAAAAACGCAAACTGTTTTTTCCCTCTGTTCATACCATAACAATTAACACAGAAGACTTCTGTGATTAAATGTATGGGGGTTTCTCCCCACACACCAAGCAAGGAATCAATTCTGCAGTGGACACAAGCAGTATGACTTCCAATTCAATTCTGCCATGACACTATCTACCTTGAGAAAGCTTCAGATTCCACATGTTGAGGACTCAGTCCTACAAGACTGCTCCTCTCTTCCCATCAGTCACAAGCCAAGACCTCCAGAACTTCTGACCAACCTTTTTCATTTGGGGTTTCCATGACTCTCTCTTCAGTTTGGATTAATTTGCTAGAGAAGCTCACAGGATGTAGGGAAACGCATTTGCTGTTTATTATAAAGGTTACAGATAAAGAGATACACAGGGTCAGCTGTGAGGAAAGGAGAGTGGAACTTTCATACCCTCCCCTGGCATGTCACTCTCCAGGATCTTCCATGTGTTCAGCTACTTAGAAGTACCCCAAACCCTATCCTCTTGGGCCTTTTATGGAGACTTCATTAGATAGGCATGGGTGACAACCATGTAAAAATGTGATTGGACAAAATAGCAAGATCTTCAACTAATCAACTGAGTAGGGAAACCCAGCAAGGTCTATCTGTTAAGATCCTTTTTGGCCTCACTGTGCCGCATTCCTTCCTTCAGGTTATGGGGCAGGACTCCATTTAAAATGAGGGTCTTATGACCCACACTCAGAGGATTAAAGTCCTGCCTTGCGTAGGTGAAAAAAGAACAGGGGAGGGGTCAGAGAGATTGTTTTTCAAGGCCTGATTCTGAGGCCTAAAGGGCCCCAGAATGATAACCAAAGGCTATGGGAGTTATGAGCTATGAACTGTGGATGAAAATATATATATTTTATATATATATATATATATATATATTATACACATCAAAACCCACCTTTCACAGGTGTAGGTAATGACATTTATCCCTATTTTACTAAAGAGGCAACTGAGGCTCCAAGAGCTGAAATAATTTTCCCAAGGACATGTGGCTGGTAACTGGTAGAACGGAAGTAGAACTCCAGTCTATCTAGTTCTAAAGAGTATGGTGTTAACTTCTGCTCCCTGTCTATGAGGGAAGACAAGAAATGTCTTCTCACTCCTGCCCTTTGTCTCTCTGAAATAGTCATTAGCATCTTTAAATCGACTCAGGACCCGAATAGAACAGAAAGGTAGAGGTAGAGTGAATTTGCTCTCTGCGCTTGACCTCTCAACCTTGGACACTGAACTTCCTGGTTCTTACAACACAGATCTGAACTTACACTATCAGCCCCCAATTCTCAGGTCTCCAAACTCCGACTGAATTATAGTACCAGCTTTCCTGGTTTTGCAGCTTGCAAACAGTGGATCATGGGACTTATCAGCCTCCATAACTTTGTGAACCAATTTCAATAATAAATCTCCTCAAAGGCAATAGTCTGGATGTTTATCCGCCTTGAAACTCATGTTGAAATTTGATCCCCAATGTTGAAGGTATGACCTAGTGGGAAGTGTTTGGGACATGGAGACAAATCCCCAGTGAGTAGATCAATGCCTTCCCTTGGTGGCAGGAAGGAGGGAAAGGGAGAGTGAGTCCTTACTCATTAGTTCCCTAGAAAGCTGGTTGTTAAAAAGCCTGGCACCTCCTTCCCTCACATCCTCTTTCTTTCTCACCATGGGACCTCTGCACACACTGGCTTCTCTTTGCCTTTTTCTATGAGTGGAAGCTACCTCAGGCTTTCACCAGATGCCCAATCTTGCAGTCAACACAATCATGAGCCAAAGAAACCTTTTTTCTTTATAAATTACCCAGTCTTGGGTATTCCTTTATAGCAATGCAAAATGTACTAAGACTATATGTATATGTGCTCTACTGGTTCCGTTTTTCTAGTGAACCTTAACTAATACAGACTTTTGGTCCTGAGAACGGTTCTGGAAAAACAAAATTTTAAGGATAAATTTTCTGAATTGGTTCTGGCACTTCCAGAACTGGCTCTCTAATCTGATTAGATTTGAGGATACTAATGACTCTTTCTAGTAGTTAACGGAGCACTAACCATTCATGGCATATACTGCTTAAAGAAATATACAAAAATGTGTATCAAATACTGCTAATCAACCACTTATAGCAAAGAATTTACCTAGAAACAAGGAGTTAAGTTACTCTGTACATACTTTCAAACATTTTTTGAAAACAAAAATATAATGGCAATGGCTATTCGTTCCAGTGCACTGGGCAAAATGCTAAAAGAAAAAATGAACATGGGGATTCAAATTTTCAGCTCAAGCACTGCATCAACAACCTAAGAATATCTATGCCTGCCCTGAAGGAGAGCTTTATCTCCTGCAGCCACATGGAGCTGAAATTACTGAAAATCAAATGCAGTACCCCATTCTACAATTGGTCAAATTAAAATGCAATTTGAACACCAAGATTTCAGGGTGTCTACAGTTAAAGTGAAGGCATTGATTAAGGATAAGATCTTATATATTGGGATGGGGACATCTGGGGAGACCCAGAGAAAGCTGGGGATATTGATTCCCTAAATTCTGATAAGTGCGTTTTGCCAGGAGATGTAGCTTCCTGACTTTCAGCAATAATAGTCTTTCTAGGCCAGGCATGGTAGCTCGAACCTGTAATCCCAGCACTTTGGGAGGCTGAGGTGAGAGAATTGCCTGAGCTCAGGGGTTCAAGATCAGCCTAGGCAACTTGGTAAGAACTCATCTCTATAATAAATCAAAAAAATAAGCCAGGCGTGGTAGCACACACCTGTAGTTCCAGCTACTTGGAAGGCTGAGGTGGAAGGATCGCCAGAACCCAGCAGGTCAAGGCTGCTGTGGCTGTGAGCATGCCACTGCACCCCAGCCTGGGCGACAGAGTGAGACTCTGACTCACACACACACACACACAAATAGCCTTTCTACCTCAGTCTGAGGGATTAACCTTGCATTGCCTGAGAAAATAGTAATAATCTACCCTGAGGCAGTTATGCAAGACTTTGATGACTCTCCTCAAGACTCCTCCTCCCACTTTCCCTCTTTGCTTTTAGATCTAGAACTAGACTCAAGTTCCAGAAGGTCCTTAAAGGTGAGGGACAAAGTATGACCCATGAGGAGGTATGCTACCTTGAAAAAGAACCACTTGAGTTTTCTCCAGAGAACATATGTAGTAATGGATATTATATAGACAATGGTAGAAGGAACATATGGAACAGGAAGGAACATAGGAACAGTCTATTAATATAGACTTACTAAGAAATTCTGCACTTAAGTTGGGATTTGGGAACTTATTTTTGGTTTGCTAACAGGCTAAAATACAGATTAAAAGGCCCATCATGAGAAAATGTAAAATGTCCAACCTCCTTTGTTCAATGCAGAGAAAGGAATTCAAAGGCTTAGGGAAATTGGAATGTTAGAGTAGATCTGTCATTTCAGACCTGCCCACCCACACTGGGAGTGTTCAGAAGACAAACTTGTTACTAAATCTTGAGAAATACATTTTGTTAGTAGAGCTCCCAGAATCTTTGAAGAGTTTCATTATTATTCTTCGTAGGCTAGAACTTACAGTGGGAACAGCAGTCACTTATTTGGAAAAATCTAAATGCAACAGAAGTAATTGGACTTTATGGTGGCAGGGCTAAGTGGCAGTATTTCATCATGAAAAGGTAGACACAATACACCATTGGACAGCAGAGTCAAAGCAGCAATCAGAATGGTCTGACTCACACAGACCTAAAGTGTTAGCTAGTTATAACCACAAAGTTCCTTGAAGTGAAATAGATAGGAAGTCTACTAAATTCTTACTTGATCTGTATAAGCAGAAAAGTTAGAGATCATGCAAGCAAAAGTCTAACTCATATCATAAAAAACATTCATGGCACCTCAATTCCAAGACTTGAGCCAATTACAGACCCAGAGCCCCTTGAATGAAGGGGGGCAGGAACCCTTCAATGAAGGACCCCAAAAGCTTATACTATTAACCTTTCTCTCAACTCTTCCTCAAAGGAAACTACAGTCTTTTATCAGGGTAGTTGCATATTGGACAAAAGGAGATAATCAGAACTTTCAGGGACTATTGGACACTGGCTCAGAACTGACACTGATTCTGGGAGCCCAAAATATTACTGTGGCTCTCTAGTCAGAGTCAGACTTACAGAGGTCAAGTGATAAATGGAGTTTTAAATCAGTGGATCTCCAAGCCCATCCTGTGGTTATTTCCCCAGTTCTAGAACCGATCATTTGATAGATAGAATTAGCAATTGGTAGAAACCCCACATTGGTTCCCTGACCGCTAGAGGATAGGGGTAGTATGGTGGGAAAGGTCAGTGGAAGCCAGTAGAACTGCCTCCACCTAGAAAAATAGTATAGCCAAAACAACACAGCATCCCTAGCAGGATCACAAAGATTAATGCAACCATTAAGAACTTGAAAGACATAGGAGTAGGGATTTCCAACACATTCCCATTCAACTCTCCTTATTGGAATGTGCATAAGACAGATGGATCCTAGGGAATGAAGAGTGGACTACCATCACCTTGACCAAGTGGCAACTACAATTGCAGCTGTTGCACCAGATATGGTTTCATTGCTTGAGCAAATTAAGTGCATGTCAGGTACCAAGAGATGTGTTATTGATCTGTTGAATGCCTTTTTTCTACACCTGTCCACAAGACTCACTAGAAATTGTTTGCTTTTACCTGGTACTCAGCAATACACTTTCACTGTCCTACCTCAGGAGTAAATCAACTCTCCAGTCCTATGTCCTAATTTACTTTTCATGGACCTTGACTGACTTTCTCTTCCACAGCATATCACATTGAATCATTCCATTAACATCATGCTGACCTAGTGAATAAGAAGTAGCAACTATCCTAGCTTATTGATAAGACATTTGCATTTCAGAAGGTAGAAAATAAGTCCAACCAAATTCAATTACCTTCTACCTCTGTCACTTCCAGGGGTCCAGTGGTGAATCCAGTAGTGTGTCCAGATATTTTTTTTTTTTTTTTTTAGGGTGAAGGATAGGTTATTGCATCTGGCCTCTCTTACAACCAAGAAAGCAGTACAACACCTAGTGGACCTATGTGGATTTTGAAAGCAACATTTTCCTGATTTGGACACATTACTTCAGTCCATTTTCCACATAAAGGAAAAAGCTGTTCATGTTTAGTGAGGCCTGGAATAAGAAAAGGCCCTGAAACAGGTCTAGGCAGCTGTGCAAACTGCTGTGCCACTTGGGCCAAATGATCCAGAAGATTCAGTGGTGCTCGAAGTGCCAGTGGCAATAGAGATGCTATTTGTGGCTTTCGGCAGGCCCCTGTAAGTAAATTGCAACCCAGTCCTTTAGGATTTTGGAGCAAGGCCTTGCCATCATCTGTAAGCAATGACTCTTCTTTTGAGAGATATCTCTTGACCCACGACTGGGCCTTAGAAATGGAATACTCTACCCTGTGTCTCCAAGTTATACCTGAACTTCCCATTGTAAACTTAGTGTTATCTGACTTACCAAGTCATAAAGTTGGGCAGGCACAGCGATACGTCGTTATCAAGGGGAAGTGGCATATATGTGCTTGGGCTCAAGCAGGCCCTGAAGGCACAAGTAAGTTATATAAAGACGTGGCCCAAATGCCCATAGTCCCAACTTCTGCTACACTGCCTGCTCTCCCAGTCTGCGCCTATGGCCTCGTGGGAGTTCCCTGTGATCCCTTGTCAAGGGGATAGAAGGCTCAAGCTTGGTTTATAGATGGTTTCACATAATAGGCAAGCACTGCCTAAAAGTGAACAGCAGCATCTCTACAGTCCCTCTTTGGTATACTCCTCAAGAACAGTGGTAAAGGGAAATCCTCTCAATGGGAAGACATTTGGACCTGGTTGTGCACTTTGCACGGAAGAAGAAATGAACGGATATGCTATTATATACAAATTCATGGGCTGGGCTATAGACAATTATTTGGCTAGATGGTCAGAGACTTGGATGGAACATGAGTAGAAAACTGGTATCAAAGAAATGTGGAAGAAGTATGTGACTAGACCTTTCTGAATGGGTGAAAAGATGTGTGTCCTACAGAGAGGAAGATTTTAATAATCAACCCATTCTATGAGTTGTAAAATAACCCATTCTATGGATACCAATCAGCCTTTACCCAGGGATCACTGTCATCACCCAATGGTCTTTTTTTTTTTAAAGTGGCAATGATGAAAATTATGCATGGGCTCAGCAAAATGGATTTCCAGTCACTGAGGATGACATGGATATGGCCATTGTTGTGTGCCCAAACTGCCAGTAGTAGAGACAACGCTCAACCTTCAGTTTGGCACTATTCCCTAAGGTGGTCATCCAGCTCCCTAGTGACAGGATTACACTGAACCTCTTCTCTCACAGAAGGGGCAACGTTTTGTTATCAGAAGAGATGCTTATTCTAGATATGGGTTTGTCTTCCCTGTGTGCAATATTTCTGACAAAACTACTATCTATGGACTTACAGAATGCCATATCCACTGTCACGGTATTCCACATGGCATTGCCTCTGATCATAGAACTCACATCACAGAAAAATGCAGTGATGAGTCCTTCAGTCTTACCATGTTCCCCATCTCCCTGAAACAGCTGGTTTGATACAATAGTGGAATCGTCTTTTGAAGGCTCAGTTACAGCACTAGCCAGGTTGCAACACCTTACAAGGCTGAAGCAAGGTTCTCCAGAGGGCTATATATTTTATGAATCAGTGTCCAACATATGGGGTTGTTTCTCTAATAGCCAGGAATCAATAGGTGGAAATAGTAGTGGCACCTCTCACTACTACTTCTAGTGACCCACCAGCAAAATGCTTGTTTCCTGTACCTGTGACTTTATGCTCTGCTAGCCTGAGGGCGGTCTTAGTTTCAGAAGGAGTACTTCCACCAAGACTACATTGGGTGGTCTAGCCCAATTCAGATAGGACTACTAGTAACCCAGACGTTTCAGGAATAAAGCTTTGGGTCACTCTGCAAAGCAAAGAACCAAGATCAGTTGAGATTCCTCCTGAAGGTAAAGGGAATGCAGCATGTGTAGTAGAAAACAGGTATAAATGCCAGCTACAACCACATAACCAGTTATAGAAATGAAGACTGTAATTGACATGAGTATTTTCTCATTTTGTTATGCAAATATTTGTGTATATACATATACTAAGCAAATATCTTTTTCTTTCTTCTCATTCCCTTATCATGTAACATAAGATGTGTCAACTTTATGTCAGTATTTAAATATTCATTTTACATCATAATATTTAAGTTATGGGATAACAGGAGGAGAATAAACATCATTCAAGGACTTTATGTTCTTTTTTGGGGAAGGGATTAGTAAATTTTTTTATTGTATACAGGATACTTGTATCATGTTGGGTGGAATTCTGACTTTATTTGGAAATTAAGTATGGTGTAAGGAGATGTCTGTAAGTGCCAAGTTGACATGCCCTTGTGATGCTTAAATTTTTTCTTTCTTTTCTTTTTCTTTCTTTCTTTCTTTTTTTTTTTTGAGTTAGGTTCTTACTCTGTTGCCCAGACTGGAGTGCAGTGGCATGATCACAGCTCACCACAGCCTCGACCTGCTGGGCTCAGGTGATTCTCCCACCTCAGCCTCCTGAGGAGCTGAGACTATAGGTGTGAGCCACCATGCCCAGCTAACTTATTTTATTATTATTATTATATTTTATCTTTTTATTTATTTATTTATTTATTTATTTATTTATTTATTTATTTATTTATTTTGGTAGAGGCAAAGTCTTGTTATGTTGCCTAGGCTGGCCTCAAACTCCTGGACTCGAGCCATCCTCCAGCCTCCCAAAGTGCTGGGATTACGGGTGTTGAGCCACTGTGCCCAGCCATGATGCTTAATCTTATTGTTTCAACTTGACTGAGCTAAAATTACCAGATAGCTAATCAAATGTTTTTTCTGGGGATGTTTGTGAGAATATTTCTAGAAGAGGCCAGCAATTTAACAGTGAACTGAGGAAAGCAGATGATCCTCCCTACCCCAAGATGGGTAAGCATCATCAAATCCATTGAGAGTCTGAGTGGAACAAAAGGGCAGAGGAAGCACAAATGTGCTCTTTGCTTGAGCTGAGATATCCATCTTCTTTTGCCCTCAAACATCGGTGCTCCTTGTTCTCCTCAGGACCCAAACCAGAATTTTACACCACCTACTCCTCAATTCACAGACCTTTGGATTCAGACTGAATAAGGACTTCTTAGCCTCCATAGCCATATGAGCCAATTCCTATAATCTCCTCTAAATTATATCTCTATATGTACCATTGGTTCTGTTTCTCTGGAAAACCTAAGACAGTTATATAGTACATTTAAATTTTTCTTTTAATTTTAAAGATGTGGGGTAAAATTAATTTTCTTTTAATTTTAAAGATGTGGGGTCCCCACTTCACCTGGTTTGAGATCAAGTACACTTATTGATGAGATGTGCCCCCCTCCCTCTTCTGGCAGTTTCCCACTGCCAATCGTTTTCTTATAATGTTATGATAATTGTTCAGGGTCCACTTATGACTGAGAATGCATGATACTCAGTTCTTTGTTACATTTAAATTTCAAATCGAATAGTCATGGTCATTTGGAAAATATACTCTGTTTCCTTAATCAGCAAGAGGTTGTGAGGAAGAAAATGACAATTTTTAAAAGAATACTTCCAGTGCAGGTGCAATGGTTAAATTGTAAATGTCAACTTGACTGATTCATGGAGTACCCAGATATTTGCTAAACATTATTTCTGGGTGTGTCTGTGAGAGTACTTCTGGATAAGATTAGCATTTGAGTTGGCAGGCTGAGTAGTGAAACTCAAGGTGAGTGTGCATCATTCAGTCCATTTAGGGCCTATATCCAACAAAAGGCAGAGGAAGGGAGATCTCTCTCTCTCTCTCTCTCTCTCTCTCTCTCTCTCCCACCCTCATCCCCCTTATTATATGTATATATGTAATCTCCTACTTGTGCTGTTTCTCTGGAGAACCTAGCAAGATTCTTACCCTAGAAGAAAGACTTACAAACAGGTAGAATACAAAACTAACAGTAAAGAAATTGAAAAATCATACTTCTTTAAACGATTTTTTTAAAATATTGAAACATTTTTTCCCTGAGGAAACATTTCTGATTCTTCTTAGTTATAAAATAGCTCCTTCAAGCCGGGCTCAGTGGCTCAGCCTGTAATCCCGCGCTTTGGGAGGCTGAGGTGAGTGGATTGCCTGAGCCCATGGGTTCGAGACCTGCCTGGGCAACTTGGCAAGACCCACCTGGGCAACTTGGTGAGACCTCATCTCTACAATAAAAAAAAAAAAAAAAAAAGAGCTGGGCATGGTAGCGCGCACCTGTAGTTCCAGCTATTCGGAAGGCTGAGGTGGAAGGATCGCCGGAGCCCAGCAGGTCAAGGCTGCGGTCGCCGGGAGCGGCCACTGCACTCTATTCTGGGTAACAGAGTGAGACTCCAACTCAAAAAATAAAAAATAAAAATAAAATAAAATAAAATATCTCCTTCATCTTCAAGTCATCCAGCCCTTTGCTTTGATCCAGGTTTTTCTGCACCAGAACTATAAGAACTAATAAAACTCGATAATCATCTCCTCATCAAACACTGCTTGTTCAATCAATTTGAAATTGATGCCATTCTTAATATTGTACTCTTAAAATTCAGATTTCAAGTTTTTATGGATTTTTTTGTGTATAATGTTTAATTTGTTTTTAGCCCATTTATAAAAGTAGTATATGTTTAACATATTAGCTTATTTTAACTTGGTTTTTACTGTGCTCATAAAAATTTTATTTAAAAAGCATTACATATTCCATCTCACTTGTTTTTTAAATTAATAAGAGTATTTCATAATACTCTTATTAATACCAACATTTCATTACATTAAATTAAAATAAAATTCTTGAATATGCATATTGTGTTTGGGGTTTTTCTGTTCTTTGAAATCTCAATCATTAAAACATCTCTTCTATTCAGGAGGCCATGATTTAGCAAAGAGGAGACCTTTATCTACATTGCTGCTAGAGATCATCCAGTCTTGATAGGTGTAAAAGTTAGATGAATAGGCCAGGCTCGGTGGCTCAGCCTGTAATTCGAGCCCTTTGGGAGGCCAAAGCAAGTGAATTTCCTGATCCCACGGGTTCGAGACCCACCCAGGCAACTTGGCGAGACTTCATCTCTACAATAAATCAAAAACTAGCCGGGCGTAGTAGCGAGCGCCTGTAGTTCCAGCCACTTGGAAGGCTAAGGTGGAAGGATCGCCAGAGCCCAGCAGGTCGGGGCTGTGGTGGCCGGGAGTGGCCACTACACTCCAGTCTGGGCGACAGAGTGAGACTCCAACTCAAAAAAAAAAAAGTTAGATGAATGACATCCCACGGGGAAGGGACAGAGGCAGTAAACACAGGGAGGCAGCAAATGGCAAATATGAGTGCTAAAGTGAAACTGAGAGGCAGGCAATAGCAGGATACACAGGTGTGAATAGGCACAGATGTGCGGTCAGGCCAGGTCTGCATCCAGCAGCTGCCAACTGACTTGTTCTCACAACATGCACCCCCACTTTCTTCTGCTCCTAGTTGTTGTTTCTTAAGCAGCTCTTGGGAACAACCTTATACTGCATATGTGCACGTATGTATGAGAACCACACACATATGTGACTTGTTTGAGTCTTGCCTAGTAGCTGACCCTCAGGCCTCTGTTTGATCATGATTTTTACGTTGTACAGAGGCCCAGACGTCCAGGAGAAATGCTATATAGAAACTGCAAAGGCAAACATGGATAAAAAGAGACGGCTGGCTCACGGGCCAAACTGGATTTCACAACGGCTGTTGAATCCAGTTCCCGATCAAGGGGTCCACTCTCCAGGCCAGGTGACAAGATGCTGACACGTGCTCTGCGGCAGTCCAAATAAACACGAGAGCCTGCACTGCATCTTTTTGATACCCACACAGAGTTCTCTGAACACTGCTTTACTTCATTCATGCATGTGTGAATACACACTACACACACACATATATCCTACAAAGAGCTCAAGTTGACTGTCAAATTTGCTTTGATCTTGCTGAAGTCTGGTATACCAGAAAGTAAATGGAAAAGGGTGAACGAAATCTGAAATAGATTCAGTGCCAACTACATCCAAAGACCATTGCTGTTGCTTTGTGTATAGTCTCTCAATTATCACAATTTCTTTTTTTTAACATTTCAGAAAATTATTTATTTTTTCTATTTTGAATTTATATTTTATTTTAAAGATGCGGGGCACAATTCAGTATTAGGTAGACAAGTGGACATTGTACAGGTAAAAGATTGGGTCTCCCTTTGGTCCCTACTTTGCCTGGTTTGAGATCAGGTACCCTTATTGATGTTGTATCCCTCCCTTCCCACTCCCCAACCAACCCCGGCAGTTATCCCGCTACTGCCAATCCATTATAGTATTATGGTAAATGTTCAGGGTCTCCTTAATTCCCATGATTTCTACTTCTGCCAATTCCAATTTGTAATGGAATGAACCAAAGTTGAACCTTAGTTCTGTCCCTAATAAACTGTGTGGCTTTGGGTGAGTGAATGGTGGAAACAGTAATCAACTTGCTTTGACGTGAACACGTACTATGAATGAAGAGTTGATGCACACACACGCACGTGCGCACATACACTTCTTACAGAGCCAGGCTCATGGTAGAATCACATTATATTTTCTTAGGTCTATGTCCAATGCTATATATTACAACCTTATGACTGTTCTGCAATATAAGCCCAGAAAACCCTGTTGTTTCTTAACCTGCATTAAGAAACTTAAAAATAAAGCAACCATCTCATTGCCAACCACCTCCTCCTGCCAACAGCAGGCCAAAAAAAAAAAAATTCTATCTTTAGCCAGAACTAAGTCAGTGTTTTACTCATAAGGCAGAAGGGAAAAAATGGGTAAAAATAAGAAATTAGCAATTTATACCACACTAGTTGGAAGGAATGTTCACGTCAACATCACCAATGCTTATAGTTGTTTTGTTGCCATTTGGGGGACATGAAATACGGAGTGTTTAAACTTACTGTGTCTGATGGAATAGCATAGCATAGCATAGTAAGCATGGGAATGGTATAGAAAAGTGCAGAGAATAATATATTGGTTTTTGAAAATTTTAAGAATAGTAACATACGCATATATTTTGAGAACTTTAGAAATAGCAATGTAGTATTTTTGAGAACTTTAGGAATGTGTCTGTATGTGCTACTCATTTCTTCTAGAATGAGCATGACATAAACTGCCCCCTGTTCAGATGCTTCCAGCCAACTCCTCTTCAGAACCCAGGTCCGCTGTCTTCTACTTACTGGGCCTTAATGAACCAGTCAAGCAGAGTCAACTATGCCCAATCATGCTCCCATGTACCAGAACACACAGTTGCAGCAGTAGTCACACTGTAGTATAATTAATGTTCATGAAATCCTACTAGCCATGCACACAGACGATGTACTATATACCACTCTCTGCCCAATGCCTAGCACAGCAGCAGGTACAAGTATTGTTGTGTTAACATCAGTTTTGTCTCCTAAACTGCATTTCTTGTATCATTTAACATGGTACCTGGAACAGAGCAGGCCCTCAGGAAATAAATGAATGAATTTATGAGGGTGAAAAATACCTGAGCAAGAAAGTGAGCAAAACAAATCATACACTTTTATGTTGGGATTATCCCAATTTCACCAATAATTACTTTCAGAAAAGTGAATGGTTTCTCCAACAAATTCCCCATGCTTGTAAGTGATGGGATTGAGATTTAAATCCAAAGATGATTGACTTTAAATTTAATGCTCTTGACTCTATAAGACTTTTTTTTCCTTTCATTTTTATTTTAGTTTCACAGTGTACACATGCATGTTTATTACATGGACATATTATGTAGTGATGGGGATTGGGTCTCAGGTAACCCATTCTCCAGATAGTGAATATTGTACCCAATAGGTAATTTCTGAAACCTAAACCCTCTTCCCACCTTCTCTCTTATTGGTGTTTCCAATGTCTATTATTTCCATCTTTGTGGCCATTTAGTTCTGTATATAAGTGAGAACATGTGGTGTTTGGTTTTTTGTGTATGAGTTGGTTCACTTAAGATGATGATTTCTAGCTCCACCTATGTCTCTGCCAAGGATATTATTTCATTCATTTTTTATGGCTGCGTAGTATTCCTTGGTGTATATAATACCACATGTTCTTTATCCGGTCAACTGTTGGTGGTAACTTAGGTTGGTTCCATGATTTTGCTATTGTGAATAGTACTGCAATGAACATAAGAATACAGTTATCTTTTTCATATATTGATTTCTTTTCCTTTGGGTAGATTCCTAGCAGTGGAATTGCAGGGTCAAATGGTAATTCAATTTTTAGTTCTTTATCTCCAGACTATTTTTCATAGAAGTTGCACTCATTTGCAATCCCACCAACAGTGAATGAACATTTCCTTTTCTCTGCAACTACACCAACATCTGTTGTTCTTTGACTTTCTAATAATAGCCATTCTGACTGGTGTGATATAATATCTCTTTGTGATTTTAATTTGTATTTCTCTGATGATTCATGACGTTGAGCATTTTTTTATGTTTGTTGGTCACTTTGCTTGAGCTCTTGAGACCCCAAAACATGGATTCCAATAGTGATTTTTTTTTGCCTTTGTTTTTTGCAAAAGCATATCACAAATTTAAAAATCCCTTGAATAATTTGATATTTGCTCAACTTCCAGTATCTACATGGGAAGCTTTCCAGCTAGGAAGGGAGTTGAAAATTCTTTTGTAGAGTCAGACATTTTTATAATATAAAGATATAATTAACAGAATGTTACACTCTTCCTAAAAGGATCTGGCTCTAAAAGGGTTAAAAACCATGCAGCTCACCCTGTGCTCCTAAACAATTGCCCAAGCATGCCCCCCCCAAGGAATAACTGGTACAGCAATTACTAGAGTTCAAGGATATATTCTTACTCTCTCTAGAGCCCTGCGGCAATAGAGCTATTTTCTGTAAGAGCACAGATGATCTCTTTATACTTGCTCTGTGACCCAAGTAGACAGACCATTCACAATGTCAAATTCATGGGCCCCTCACAGTGACCTTTGAGACTCAAGGTCAGCATATGCTTGCTCCCTATGAATGCATATATTATGGTGGGTGTGCCAATATACAAGGGCTCTCAAAGGTCCTGGTTTCAGAGTATGTCTCTGCCATCCTCAGGACTCATAGTCCTTTGGTATCATTAATGAGCCCAGAATAGCCAAAATATAATAGGTTGCTGGGAAGCTTAGATTGTGAGGCCATCTGGAAAGAGTTTTGAGCCAGGACCCACCTGTGATGCATTAGGCCCCAACCCAGACTGGCTCGGGTGGAGAGAAGCTGCTGTGGCCTGCTAATCGAGGAACCTGGGGGATTGTAATTGGAGAAGGGTGATTTTGGAGCACAGATCTTGCCAGGATCTTTGTGTCTCCTGAAAGTGTGCAGGCAGTCTGTCTGCCAAAAGGGTTTACATTTTCCATATCGTGGAAGGAGAAAATGGCTACTCGTAGAGATGGTTTGTCTTTTTCCAGATGACATCTTCAGTGATAGAAAGAACTGCCTTTCAGATACACCACTGGGGAAAAGATGGTGGACACTGACATGCTGAACCTGAGGTTTGGGGGGTCAGCGGGCTAAATTCTAGTCTTGGCTCTGACTCAACATACTGGATGATCTCTCTCTGTTTTCTCATTTGGTTTATAATGGCTACTGTCTTAGTTTACTCAGGATGCTATAACAAATTCTATAGACTAGGTAGCTTAAACAATAGACATTATTTTTCACAGTACTGAAGGCTGACAAGTCTAAGATCAAGGTGTGGCAGATTTATTTCCTGATAAGGACTCTTCTCCTGGCTTGCAGGCTGCAACCTTCTTGGTATATCCTCATATGGTGGAGAATATGTGAGCTCTGGTCTCTTCCTCTTCTTATAAAGACACTGATCCTATCATGAGCACCCTACTCTCATGACCTCATCTAAAACTAATTACCTCCCAAAGGCCTCACCTACAAGTGGTATCACACTGTGAGTTAGGGCTTCAACATATGATTTTTGTTCATAACAGCCATTTTATGAGAATCTACTGTATATCATAGGCATTATATTTACATTGGTTATAATCTTCTGAATACTCTATAAGGGATATATTAACTTTGTTACTTTATAATTAAGCAAGTTAAATCCTAAAGGAGGAGAAACTTGTACAAAGTCACACAATTTTAAAGAATTTGAACCCAAATTTCACATCAATGCTCCTATTCTTTCCACTTTAATATGCTAACTTGGTTAAAAAAAAAAAAAAAAAGAGTAGGTTATATTATATAACCATAGCGCATTATCCGTGAATATTTTGTGAACATAAAGTCTCACTTCAAACAATGTGTTGAGCTGGGTTAGCCTCTTAAGAAAAACAAGAACATGTTAACTAAAGGAAAACCCATATTAAAATTCAAGACTATAACAACTTGAAGGCCCTCCAGCCCATTGAGCCCAACTCTTTGATGGATAGGAATTGGAGGTGTAGAGAATAGAAGGAATCTGCATAAATTCGTACCACATGGTATATCCGATTTAGAATTTAAACCCATAAATTTTTTTTGGCATTTACAGAGTAGTATTCAGTCAACAGTACAACAATTATTTAATATAAGCTACAACAGAGACAACTGAAAACGCACATAAAAATGCCATCCCCATATTTAATTAATTTGTACTGTGCAAGAAGAATCTACTTTAGATTTCCATGCCAATGTACAACCTTCATACTGAACAGGCAAGGTTAATGGCTATTGAAAATACCACCAAGACAGGGCTATCCAGAGACATATTCAGTAGTGTGTCAACAATACAAAAAAAGACACTATATAGTTTAAAAACAAATCTTACACAGGCTTACATTTCAATTTTTTTCTTTAAAAGGAATTGTGTACAAAGAGGTTAAATACTTTATAGACAAGAAAAACACTTCACTAGAACCAACTTTTATTATCTTCTTCTTTATCTTCCTCATCTTCCTCCCCCACCCCCCGTTTTTTTTTCTTCTTCTTTCTTTTTTCAGCCTTGATAACTCCTTTTTTGGCTGTATCAGGTTTTCCTTTAAATTGGTATGCAGCAATATCCTTTTTGTATTTTTTCTTCGGCTTCACTGCCTTCTTTTCATAAGGCTGCTTATGATCTGCAGCTGTGTTACTCCACATCTCTCCCAGTTTCTTTGCAAAAATCACCAACGAATAGACCAGAATGTTCTCCTTTGATTTTGGAGACAATACTCAGAACAAGAAAAAGGACGAAAGAGGCCTCTTGGGGACATTGGAATCCTTGAACTGCTTTTTTGTTTCCCTTTCTGGAGGGATATAGGCTTTCATTTCTCTTTCTCTTTCATTTCTCTTTCATAAAGGTGGGCTTTCCACCTTTACCATGTCTTCCAAATTTTCCTTTCTCTTTAACAGACATGGTCTTCCCCCTCTCTGAGCACTTAGAAGATTCTGAGAAGTTGACTGAAGCATCTGGTTTCTTCTTGTGCTCCTCCCAACAAACTTGCACAAAGAATGCATATAGTGACACTTTGTCTCTCGACTTCTTAGGATCTCCTTCGCCCATGTTTAATTTTCCTCATCAACACAGAGTCGCCCAGTGCCCACCCAGGTCTCGCTTACCCTCACATTGCCTCTATGGAACTCAAAGTACTGCAATGGCTTTCTAAACCCAGAATTCTTGCACCTATTCCAAGTTCCCTTTCCCCCAGAACTATTACTCTGAATTTAACTTTCCAGGAGACAATGTGTTTTTATTATTGTTTAAATGTAAACTTGCAAATATTTATCTAACAAGTCAGAATACACTGAACTGGTTTGTTTTCCAGGTTTAAGGTTTTAACTTAGTGATTTTAAGTTGAAATTTTTCCTCGCAATTCCAAGAACCTTGGTCTAGATTCAATTTTCCACTCAGATGGACCAACTTGGACGACCAAAAAAAAAAGTGAGCACCAAGCTGAATCATAGACATAAGTACCTTTAGAGTAATTTGGTTTGAAAAAGGTGTCAGACTACATGTCAGAAGATCTACTTCAGGTCTCCTTTCTTGTTTTTTGTTGTTATTGTTGTTTTTTTTTTTTTTTAGTTGGAGTCTCACTCCATTGCCCAGACTTGAGTGCAGTGGCCTGATCACGACCACCCCAGCATCGACCTGCTTGATTCTGGCGATCCTTCTGTCTCAGCCTTCCAAGTAGCCAGAACTACAGGTACACACTACCACACCTGGCTAATTTTTTTTATTTATTGTAGAGCCGAGGTCTCACCACGTTGCCTAGGCTGGTCTCAAACCCATGGACTCAGGGAGTCCTCTCGCCTTGGCCTCCCAAATTGCTGGGATTACAGGCTTGAGCCACCATGCCCAGCCAGGTCTCCTTTCTATAGCTATCTGGTGACTTCCTTCCAGTCCAAAGTAATCATGCCTGAAAACATATCAGCTGCACCAAAATAAGCATCCCACTTATAACACTCTGTTGAACCTCATTGCCCTCCCTATAGTATGGGAACAATGATACTTGCCCCTGCTGACTTCACAGATGGAAATCATAGATATAAATGTGCTTTATAAACCATATGAAACCAGGCATTTATTTGACTTTCAAGGTTTTGGGATACAGACTGACTACCCAAATCTTAATTCTCACGCCTTCTTCCGGGGTCTCCTAATAAAGTCCTAGTAGAGTTCATACACATGAATAACTATGTTTGAAATAAAGTGTCACATGCCTCCCAGAGCTTTGAAGTCAAATGTGACTTGTATTGATCTTTTGTTATTGGTATATATTGAGTATCACAATTTTAATACAGTTTGTTCCTTTCTTAAAATGTATACTTTTTTGGGCACCTTCTGTATTTTACAGATTGATTTCTACTGGGAATTTAAAAAAAGATAACCTAAAAATTAAATGATTTTTATTTGGGAAATGATTAGCAGGATTTTAATAAAGCAAACATTTTTTGAAAAACACCTTACTTGATGATAAAAGAGCAGTATAAAATCTAAATCTTCAGATTCTATAAAAAGTGTTATCATATTTGTTAGTTTGTCTAAGAAAGTTCTGGTATATTCTATATTCCTGTTGTCTCAGCATTCCATCCATTTTAGGACGTATCCCGGAATTTTAATTTTTTTTATGTTGTTATTAGTAGTTGCATTGTAATCCTTAGGAATGGATCTGATAGAAAACCACTCTATACTTTGAGCTTTTGCCATGGTCTTGTCAAGTATGTGTGAGAAAAGTTTTCAATTTAACAGATGGTGAAATATGAAAGATGATCACAATAGCCCGTATAATAACTATTTTTTTTCCTCTGACACTTTTTACATGCAAGGCAAATAAAATGTCCTCCAGGAACAGGTTGCTAAGTGCTCACTGATGAAACAAAGTATACTCAGATATGATTGGACAAGGATAGCTAATTCCTTTTGGTCCCAGATAGTTGTGTCAGAAGGGATGTATTATGATTCCCCTACAAGCCACTAGATGTACAAGTAGGTTATGATATGACCCTTGCCTGAGGCTTGGAGATGCATAAAACTTCCAGTCTACAAGTCAGTGAGGTCAGCAGGAAACTTGTGAAATTATAGACTGACTGTAAGTGAAATATATGCAGGGGAAAAGAGAGGCTGAGCAGTCTTGAGGTAGATTGTATATACAGCAGTCTAAACATACTTGTTACAATGATCTTGTTACTTGTCATATTTTGTGATACGTCTCAGCAACAGTAAAAAAGGAAGTGCATATTTAATGAGAGATTATATACCAAATTCCCATTTCTCAAAAATTTTATGATGAACACAAAATGTCTACAAAATGTTTTGCAACATTTATTATCTACCTTAGGGGTCATAGTGATATGAAAGACTACATAAACACCAGATCACATACATCTTCAGAAAGATCATGATTTATTTCAAAAATTAGTTGTTCTTTTTTAAAATTATTTTATTTTAAAATGTTGGGTACAAATGAGGGTTAGGTTCATACATGGTCATCATACAGGTAAAGTGTGGCTGCCCTTAATCTGGCAGCAATACTTTGATATATTTCCCTGAGAATATAATAAAACAGAATGTAAATCCACAAAGGTAATTGAAAATGCCTTCATTTTAAATGAGCATGGGGAGTGATTAATTTAGTATTTACCTTGTAAAGAAACTATTTCAAGGGAACACTTTTTTCTCACTTTTCTTTTTCCCAACTGTGAAAGAAGCAAAGACTGTAGTTGTTCTTTTAAGAAAATATTTAAGAACCTCTGCTTGAAGTTGACATGGGCAGCTGTAGAAAGTGGTTTTATATAATAGCATGTATAGCATAACCTTTTATTTAGCTCAAATACCTCTTTTTAAGTTAATTTTGCTTATATTCAACTCAGTTTTCTTGCACTTATATAAAAGTGAAGTAATAACTTTTTAATACATTTTCTCCACTAGCAGAACATTTTTGCAACTAGTTAAATAATGCCAATTTTATGTCAGTATGATGAGATGCTGCAAATAAAAATGAATAATTTTAATAATGGGCATTTTTAAAAATCAGATTCATAGACTCAAAGTACAATTTTTGGAAGTTGATTCTGACAAAAGTAAAATATCTAATACTATCCTTTTACAATCAAGAAGTTAAATATTGAAGACAAAAGTATTTTTGTGGTGGTAATATGAATAAAATTTCAGTATAATACTCTGTTATAGGGAAAACAATGTTTATGCTGCACAAATCAGAAATCAATGGTGGTGTACAAATGTACTTGAAATTGGTTATAGTAAACATATAATTTACACTGGTATCCCGATCTATTGCTATCTTCTTCAGTTGAAATAGAATCTGTAGTGATCAAATGTATTACTATTTTAACATATAGAGAGAAATTGTGGCAAGGATAATGTTAAATACAAAATATGAACAAAGGTTTTCTGAAAAGGAATTTAGAGGAAAGAGTAAACAGTTTGCAAGCAAGAAAGACATACCTTCAATGTAAAAGAAGGGCTTTACACCAAAGAGAACAAAGGGAAGGTTTCAGGTTTTATAGAAAGCTTTCACCTAGGTTTCCAATCAGGTTATTCTATGTAAATTAAGGATTCAAACTCGCTTAGTTTTGATTGGTAGACACAACTGAGTTCTGATTGGTTGGTTTGAGTGAAGTGAACAGAAAGAGTCACCTATGAAAATCCCAAAGTTAAGTGCCTATGTGGGTTTTCCAGAAACTCAGAATATGTTTATGACTTTTAGTCAGCAAAGGACCACTTGGCTCTCTGATTTTTAAATTTAGGCTCATTTAACTACTCAAGATTCATCTTTAGGGATTGGCTCTTTTAGGTTCCCACACACATACACACAAACACACACACAAATATACATATGAACATGACCATGAACACTTTGCTGCCTATCATCAATTAGATTTTAGAAATTTTGGACTCTGGGAAGAGCTATGTTAATCAACCCTTAGAGTGATTTGTAAATGAGTACTCAAAATTTTGATTGCATTTTGTGCATAATCTTTAATACAATCATTTAAAGAAAAAGCATAAAAAGCCAGTTTGGGGAACTTTCAGTGAGTTACTATGTTAGAAAATAAAGCTTGCAAACAGGAAGAGATTAACATTTACCTTATTTACATAAGCAAGGATGAAACTGAACAAATTAGTGAGAGCTCAAAAAGGCTACAACATTTAACTGTGAAATTCTTTTTTGTTTAATTTTACATTATGAACTTTTTCTTTTTTAAGGATGTAAGATACAATTCAGGATTAGTTGCATAAGTGATCATCGTACAGGTAAAGTTTGGGTCTCCCTTTGGTCCACACTTCTCCTGGCTTGAGATCAGGTACCCCACCCCAACTCCCCCTGCAGTTGTCCACTACTGCCATTCCCTTTCTTACAGCATCATGACACATGTTCAGGATTCGCTTATGAGTGAGAACATGTGATACTCAGTTCTTTGTTTCTGTGATAGATCACTGAGTATGATAGACTCTAAGTCCATCTAAGTTCCTGTGAAGTTCATAATTTTGTCCTTCTTTATGGCTATGTAATATTCTATCATGTATATGTAACACATCTTTTTTATCCAGTTCACTTTTGATGTGCAGTACGGTTGGTTCTATGTTTTTGCTATTGTGAATAATGCTGCAATAAACATGTATGTGTAGATATCTTCTTTATAGAATGATTTGAGTTCCTCCAGGTATATTCCCAAAAGGATTGATACAAGTTGATTTTTAGATCTTTTAGGAATCACCTCACTGTTTTCCACAGAGGTTGTACTAGTTTACACTCCCAAAAACAATGTAGAGGTGTTCCCTTTACCTTGTATCCTCTCCAACCTCTGTTGTATTTTGAGTTATTGATGATGGCCATCCTGACTGGAGCTAGATGGTATCTCAGTGTGTTTTTAATTTGTATTTATTTGATGACTAGTGAGGCTGAGCATTTTTTTCATGTATCCATTGGCTGCTTGTATGTCTTCTTTTGAGAAGTGTCTATTCATATCTTTGGCCCACTTTGTAATGGGGCTTTGTTTGTTTGTTTGTTGCTTTTTTCTTTCCTTTTTAGCACATTTGAATTCCTTGTAGATTCTAGATGTTAGGCCTTTGTCAGACATAGAGTTGGCAAATGTTTTTTCCCAGTCTATGGGCTGTCTCCCTGCTCTCTTGATGGTTTCTTTGACTTTGCAGAAACTTGTCAGTTTGATGAGGTCCCACTTGTCTATCTTATCACTTATGGCATGGGCACTTGGGGTTTTGATCAGGAATTGGTTGCCAATTCCAATTTCCACAAGGTGTCACCTGCGTTTTCTAAGATTCTTACAGTTTGAGGTTTTATGTTTAAGTCTTGATCCATTTAGAGTTGATTTTTGTGTATGGTGATAGGTAGGGGTCCTGTTTCAATCTTCTGCATGTGGTCAGCCAGTTTCCCCTCACCATTTACTGTATAGGCTCTCCTCTCCCCAGTGGCTGTTGGTGGAGGTTTTGTTGAAGATGAGTTGGTTGAGAAATTGAGGTTTTGCTTCCAGAATCTCTGTCCTGTTTCGTTGGTCTATATACCTGTCCTTGTATCAATACCAGGCTATTTTGATTATTGCAGCCAACTTTGAAATTCTGTAACTGCACTTTGGAATATCTTGACTTGGGGAAATTATCTTTTGTTGAAGCTAATATTTGTCTAATTGAATAAATGTGTATTCAGTGCTAGAATTAAATTACTTAAAGAATATTCACAATTTTTTGTGACATCCAAATTTGATGAAATTTTGGTGAAATAATCATAGAAAGTTACAGCCTATTGGATGAGTTATCTTCTAAAACTATTTGTGAAATAAAGCTTTTCTAAATGGGGCAAAATGATAGTATTGATGAAAATATTAGAACTACACACATTTTAATACATAAAAAATAAAAATTATAAGTCTCTTTATTGAACAAAATTTCCTTTGGACTTACCAGATACTGCAACACTTATAGGTAGAGTTCCTCAATTAAAAATATTATGCTCTTAAACCAAAGTAAAACTAAATTTATTAATCAAAAGACAACAACTTGAATACGTCTGGAAATTGAATGAAAAAACTAAAATAATAAGACTATACCGGGGGGGACTCCTGAAGATGACAACAGCATAGGTGGATCCGTGAGACTCTCCGAACATGAGTTCCCCAAACATTCTTACTTTTCTTCCTGCAGCTCCCTGCCCACCAGCAACCACACTGGTACAAGGCCCGGGGACTTTTGGTCCCACACAGGGCAGGATATTGTGGCTGGCTGCGGCTGCTCCACTATATGTGATTCCTGCCGGCTGGGGAATCCCAAATCCCGGATCTCTGCTCCCTCCCTGGCTACATCGTCACAACCAGCACCCAGCACCAAGCTGCCGGTCACCCAAGGAGACTCTGGGTGCCCGCCCCTCAGAGATACCGGTCCCATTTCTGGCTGAAGTGCCCTGTGAGGGACCTAGGGCCACCACCTGTCCTTTGGAGCTTTGGAGATCTGGAGCCCCGGGCCCACCATGGCTGAGGCACTCAGCATGCCACCTCAAGCCTGTGTACGGGAGCATAACCCCAAGCTTGTGTAAGGTGCTTATTGGAGGCTCCCAGCTCCAGAGGAGGGATCACCCAACCCTCTCCTCCACCCCAGCCTGCTGGTGACACCCCGGATCCAGTGCCCAACTGTGCAGCTGGTCCGGCCTACAGACCCACATGAGCATCTCTAAAAGTGAAAGTAAAACTACCACCTCTGCCATTTTCAAGGCAGACTTGCATCACCCCACCCACTTATCAGAGCCTCCACCTCAGTTCCCACGGTGACATTGTTAAACAGGAGACAAAGCCCCTCCCCTATGCTGAACAGACTGAGACAACTAAGAGTTACAGACCTCCATGGCAACAGGCTAGCTGCCTGCAATAAAAACAAAGGGGAGAGGTGGGAGATCAGAGCTCAAGGGACTTTAGCCACTACAGGACAAGAGAAAAACTACACAAATGAAGAAAAACCAAAAGAAGAATATGGTTCTCTCCCAGACTCCTGGGAGGGCAGACACTGAGAAAACTGACTTCAGAATGCAAACAATGAAGAGCCCCCAGAATGACTGGTTTCAAGCTACAAACCTAGATATCAAGACATTAATGGAGAAATTAAAAAGAATTGAGGAGATTCAAGAAGAAATTAGAAAGGAGCTGATATCTGAGATAACAGTAATAAAGAATACTGTGAATGAAATAAATAACAAACTGATAAGCATGGAAAGCAGAATTACCCAAGCAGAAGAAAGAATCTCAGAGCTTGAGGACCAAAATATAGAACTAACCCAAACTCTCAAAAACACAGAAACAAGCTCAAAAAGACAGAAAAAAACCTTCAAGAGATGAGTGATTACCTCAAAAACCTAACCTAAGAGTAATTGGCCTTCCTGAGGCAGAAAGAGAGACAGAGACCACACTGGAACAAACCGCCCATGAGATCATTCAAGAAAACTTCCCTTATCTAATCAATGATGCAAAAACTCAAACACAAGAGATTCAGAGAACCCCTGCAAGACAATAAATGAGAAAACCAACTCCTAGACGCATAATAATATGCCTAAACAAAGTAGGCATAAAAGAAAAAATCCTAAAGGCAGCAAGAGAAAAAGGCCAGATCACCTACCATGGAAAACCAATTAGAAAAGCAGCAGATTTATCTATAGAAACCCTGCAGGCTATGAGAGCTTGGAGCCCTATCTTCAAAGTCCTAAAAGATAAACAATTTCAACCAAGAATAGCATACGCAGCCAGATTAAGCTTCATCAGTGAGGGAGAATTAAAATCTTTCCCAGATATCCAATCCCTAAGAACTTACGCTGCCACCAAACCACCTCTACAG
>NW_007008686.1:0-63661 GCF_000164805.1 Carlito syrichta | reverse complement strand
GACATAGAATGGCAAAAATGGATAAAATATCTCCAGGCAACAATATACTGCCTTCAAGAGACCCATCTCACTAGAAAGGACATGCACAGACTCAAAGTAAGAGAATGGGAAACAAATTTTCAGGCAAATGGAACACAAAAGAAAGGAGGAGTCCCGATCCTAATTTCAGACAAAATACCATTTAAGCTATCAAAAATTAAAAAAGATACAGAGGGCCACTACATAATGATAAAATGTTCACTCCATCAACAAGAAATATCTATCCTAAACATATATACACCTAACATAGGTGCACCAACTTATATAAGGCAACTCCTAGGAAAACTAAAGAAAGATATTGACTCTGACACCATCATAACTGGGGACTTTAATACCCCACTCACAACCCTCAACAGATCATCAGGACAAAAAATTAGCAATGAGATTCAGAACCTCAATGTGACTCTGAGACCAAAGAATACACATTCTACTCATCACTGCATGGAACGTATTCCAAGATCGACCACATAATTGGCCCTAAATCAGGCATAAGCAAATTTAAAAGGATCGAAATTCTACCATGCACCTTCTCGGACCACAGTGGAATAAAAATAAATATTAACACTAACAAGGTTCCCCCAAAACCCACAAAGACATGAACACTAAACAGCATGATGCTAAACAACTCCTGGGCCAATGATGAAATCAAAACAGAGATCAACAGATACCTGGAAACAAATGAAAATGAAAAAACATCTTCCCAAAATCTCTGGGATGCCTTAAAAGCTGTAGTAAGAGGGGAATTTATATCCCTACAAACACACATGAAGAAAATGGAAGGAGCACAAATTAATAGCCTAACAAGCCACCTAAGGAAGCTGGAAAAGCAAGACCACAAAAACCCTAATTTCAGCAGGAGAATCGAGGTCACCAAAATAAAAGCCCAAATCCAGGACATAGAAGACAAAAAGATAATACAAAAAATCAATGAAACAAAAAGCTGGTTCTTCGAAAGGATAAACAAGATCGATGATCCCCTAGCTAGACTGACCAAGAAAAAGAAAGAAAAAACCCAAATAAGCACAATCAGAAACACAAAAGATGAAGTCACATCTGACCCTGAAGAAATACAAAAGACCATCAGAGACTACTATGTACACTTGTATGGAAACAAACTTGAAAACCTCAAGGAAATGGAGGACTTTCTGTCATCACACAACCTACCTAGGTTGAAACAAGAAGAAATTGAGACCCTAAATAGACCAATAACAATCAAGGAAATTGACTATGTAATAAGAAATCTACTACAAAAAAAAGCCCTGGACCAGATGGCTTTCCAGCAGAATTCTACAAGACATTTAAGGAGGAACTGATTCCAATCCTACTGAAGCTATTTCAGGCTATTGAGAAAGATGGAACCCTCCCCAAATCATTTTATGGAGCTAACATCATATTGATAGCCAAGCCAGGTAAAGATCCAACAAAAAAAGAGAACTACAGGCCAATATCTTTGATGAACACAGATGCTAAAATTCTCAACAAGATCCTAGCAAACCAGATTCAACAACACATCTCAAAAATCATCCATTCTGACCAAATAGGCTTCATCCCTGGGACGCAAGACTGGTTCAACATTTGTAAAACAATAAATGTAATTAAATACATCAACAGATGTCAAAACAAAAACCACATGATTATATCATTAGATGCAGAAAAAGCTTTTGAGAAAATCCAGCACCCCTTCTTGATAAAAACCCTTGATCATCTAGGCATACAGGGAACATACCTCAAAGTAGTAAAAGCCATCTACAAGAAACCCACAGCCAGCATACTCCTAAATGAACAAAAATTGGAGAAATTTTCCCTGAAAACTGGAACAAGACAAGGATGCCCACTCTCACCCCTCCTGTTTAATATAGTATTGGAAGTCCTTGCTAGAGCAATTAGTGAAGAGAAGGCAATCGGGGGTATCCAAATAGGAAAAGAGGAAGTCAAATTATCTCTCTTTGCAGATGACATGATTGTGTACCTTGAAAACCCAAGAGAATCTGTCAAAAACCTCCTTACACTGATAAAGGCCTTTAGCAAAGTCTCAGGATATAAAATAAATGTTCAAAAGACAATCGCATTTCTTTACACCAACAATAAACAAACAGAAACCCAAATAAGAAGCACAATTCCATTCATAATAGCCACAAAAAAAATGAAATACCTTGGCATCTTCCTAACCAGAGACGTGAAAGACCTTTACAATGAAAACTACAAAATTCTGCTCAAAGAAATAAAAAATGACACAAACAAGTGGAAAAATATCCCATGCTCATGGGTTGGAAGAATCAACATTGTGAAGATGTCCATCTTACTTAAGGCAATCTACAGATTCAATGCAATACCTATCAAATTACCAGCAACATTCTTCTCAGACCTAGAAAAAACAACACAGGAATTCATATGGAAACACAAACATCCAAGAATAGCCAGAACAATCCTCAGCAAAAAAAAAAACCAAAGCAGGTGATATCACATTACCAGACTTCAAACTTTACTATAAAGCTACAATCATCAAAACAGCTTGGTATTGGTATAGGAACAGGCATATAGATCAATGGAATATAATTGAGATTCCAGAAGCAAAACCTCAATTTCTCAACCAACTCATCTTCGACAAACCCTCCACCACCTATCAATGGGGAAAGGAGAACCTATTGAGTAAATGGTGCTGGGAAAACTGTCTGACCACATGCAGAAGATTGAAACAGGACCCCTATCTATCCCCATACACAAAAATTAACTCCAAATAGATCAGAGACCTAACTGTAAAACCTCAAACCATAAGAACCTTAGAAAATGAAGGACATACCCTCATGGAGATCAGAACTGGCATCCAATTCCTGAACAAAACTTGAAACCCACAGGCCACAAGGGATAAGAGACAAGTGGGACCTCATTAAACTGACAAGCTTCTGCAAAGCCAAAGAAACCATCAAGAGAGCAGGGCAACAGCCTACAGACTGGGAAAAAGTATTTGCCAACTCCAGGTCTGAAAAAGGTTTAACCTCTTGGATCTACAAGGAACTCAAATGTGCTGAAAAGAAAAAAACAAACAACCCCACTATAAAATGGGCAAAAGATATGAACAGACACTTCACAAAGGAAGACATCCGAGCAGCCAACAGACACATGAAGAAATGCTCAACCTCACTAATCATCAGGGAGATGCAAATCAAAACCACACTGAGATACCACCTAACTCCAGTCAGAATGGCAATTATCAATAACTCAAAAACAATAGCTGTTGGAGAGGGTGTGGTGTAAAGGGAACACTTCTACACCGTTGGTGGGAGTGTAAACTAGTGCAACCTCTGTGGAAAGCTGTGTGGTGATTCCTAAAAGTTCTAAACATCAACCTCCCATATGACCCTGCAATCTCCCTACTGGGAACATACCCTGAAGAACTCAAATCACTCTATAAAAAAGATATGTGCACATGAATGTTTATCACAGCATTGTTCACAATAGCAAGAACCTGGAACCAACATTACTGTCCATCAAAAGAGGACTGGATTAAAAAAATGTGGTACATATACACAATGGAATACTATGCAGCCATAAAAAAGAACAAAATCATGAATTTCGCAGCAACCTGGGTGGAGCTAGAGTCTATAATACTGAGTGACCTCTCACAGAAACAAAGATCTGAGTATCACATATTCTCACTCATATAGTGGACCTTGATCATCCAATGCACTACCATAAAAAAATGACTGACAGTGGTGGGAAACCATGGGGGGGATGGAACTAATGGTAGTAAACATCTGTCTGGGGATGGGGAGACAACTGTTATCAACAAAGGGGCCTAAATGAAGCATACTTGTATACCTAACCCTTAATTGTACCCCACAATATCAAAATAAAAAATATTGATAATAAAAAAAATAAGACTATACCAAAAAAATGTATTATTCAGAGGGATATTGTAAAGAAATTGATTAAAGTATATAGGTGTGTATAATTACTTTATATTATATTCTAGCACTCATATAAGCAGTATATAGAGGTTTTCAATTACCAAGGATGTTACTCTTATTTTTTAGAAATAATTTTATTTTTTAAATCAATTTGTGAATACAGTTATTTACAGGTTGACAAATTCTAGCCATATATAAATATTTCAAAAAAGTATCTAAGTTTGATTATATTAGTGTACTTTAAAATGTCCCATTTTGGTAATAACTTATGTATCACTCTACTATCTATAAAGAGGAAAGCCTCTGGCCCATTCTGTGAACAATACTGTCTCCTGAAAATTAGTTCTCTGGTCCCTGAAGGTTAAAACATTTTATACTATCTACAAGAATGAACTTCTCTCAAAAAGGCATTGCTGGTGACAGGTGCAAAGCTGCCAGTTTTGAGAGGACAGAAATGACATCTTTTTAATCAATCCCCTTGAGTCAATGGGCCAGGTTACCCAAGTTCAAATTCACTTTCACAAGAGAACTCACCGATCAAGGAAAATGACGCAGATGGGACTCCTGCACCAATTAGACCTGGGAACTTATCCATTCAATAACCAATCATTGTGCCCAGCCCTCTGTTTAGGGTACAGGGATAGAAAATTCACAGTACCTGTGCTCAATCAGAGATGGTAAAAGTGTATTTTTTACAACAAATTATTATACTAGACAGAATGAAATAATGCCGCTAGAGGATCGTGTCAAATGCAGTGTGAACCAAAGAAGACAGCAATGAATTCTGACTTGGGGGGGATCAACTGTGGTGACACTGAGCTAAGAATTTTGGGATTTCCATAGTTGAGGACAGGTTGTTTAGAGCTGAGGGAGCAGTAGGAGAAAAGGCAAAGAGTGGGAACACAGCTGATGTCCACAAAAGCAAGTGTTGGGACAAGGAATGTTTCTTTTCTAAGAATGGATCTGAACCACACACTTGAGAGCCGGCAATAATTGACAGGCAGGGTATTGTGTGAGAAGTGGCTCCCAGGATTTTAAAAGGGAAATCCAGAGCAGGGATGTGCACATCTGATCTGCATTCCATGCTACTGGAAGGCCTATAAGAAAGGTCTGGATGAGAACCGATGAGGTTCCAAACAGTAAAAACCTCACTGCTCATGTTAATCTGTATTTGCAGCCACTCCCCAGCACTAGTATCACCGCTTCAGCTCCACCTCAGATCATCAGACATTAGATTCCCATAAGGAACACGCAACCTAGATCCCTTGCGTGCACAGTTCACAGCAAGGTTTGAGCTCCCATGAGAATTCTAATGCCTCCACTGAATAGACAAGACGTAGAGCTCTGGCAGTAATGTGAGCAATGGGGAGCAGCTGCAAATACAGATGAAGCTTTGCTTGCTCACCTGACGCTCATCTCCTGCTGTGTGGCCTGGTTCCTAAAAGGCCATAGATCAGTACTGGTCTGTAGTTTGGAGATTGGGGACCCCTGGTCTACAGCATTGTCTTGCCCATTTGGGCTGCTGTAACAGAATACCATCGACTGGGTGGCTTATAAACAATAGAAATTTAAATCTCATAGTTATGGGGCCAAAGTCCAAGATCAAAATGTGGGCAAATTCATGTCTGAGGACTCATTTCCTAATTCAAAGATGGTCTCTTTGTTGCTGTGTCTTCACGTAATGGAAGGGACAAGGGATCTCTCTGGAGTCTCTTTTTAAAGAGCACTAATCCCACTCATGAGGGCTCTACCTTCATGACCTAAGCACCAACCAAAGGCCTTGCCCACCTCTTAATGTCTGCACAGTGAGATTTCAGCATGTGAACTAGAGGTTGGGCCCCAAAATTCAGTCTATAGCCAGCATCAAATTCAAAGATTTATAATGAGTCATATAATCCAATTTATATTTGAGGAGGATCACTTTAGTAGCAATGTGAGTAACTGATGGGAGAGAAGGCATTGTAAGTGTTTAATCAGGAGACTATAACGCTATTATAAGGTTAGTATTATTCCTCTCTATGAAGGCAGTGAAACGGCAGACTCAAGAAACTATTTTGAAAGTCAAATCAACAAAAGGTAGTGACTCATTGGATGCAGAATGTCATGGAAAAGGTAGAGTCAAAAATAATGAAGAGATTTCTAATTGACTTGTATGAGTGGATAGTGATAGCAACATAGAGTATATAGAAGGAAAAAAGATGTGGGATCTGAGGAGTGATCTCACTGATGAACTTTGCACCAAACTGAGTTAGACCTGATAGACTGACTTCCAGATTGAAAATATTCTACAGAAATTTAGACAGATGAATCTAAAGCTTAGAGGAGTAATTAGAACAGTTTAGCTAGAGCTATGTGGGAAGGAGAACACCCATCAACTTCTAAAACTGTAAAGCTTTTTGTCCAGAAATCTGGCAGGCAACCCAGAGAAAAGTTGGTAGCTGAACAGACATTCTTTCTCTTCAGATGCCCAGAAGAAAAGAAATTCTGGAAATGTCAATAAAAGTAGTTCCATGCCTTATACATACAAACTTATTTCATTAGTTAGCTGCCCCTGACTTTGCAAACCCTGTTAGTGCATGTCTGTTCTTTTTCTTAATAAAGGCAATTATATTTTAATGCATTAGGTTGAAATACTGCCAAGAAGTTGCAGGCAACAATATGCTCTGTAACTGAAATATCCAGCACCTACTTGGCCAAAATCAACCCTGCCAGGGACCACCCATTCACATAGCAAGACGGCTTTGTATCATGCATATTCTGTTCCATCCATTATTCTAGTGATCTAAGGAGGGGACCCACCAGGCCTGCTGGAAACCTGAGCCCTATTTAGGGAGGTAAGGCAGAAAAAAGAATATATATCATGGCAAGATTGGAATGAGGAGATGGGATTTGGAAAGTCCAGGTTCTGCTTTGTTTCTGGCCAGACTTAAAGAGTAGCCAACTCCCTTAGCCCAAGGCTCCTTCCATATCGCCTGCCACTGTAGGAGCAACCCTGGCAGGATCCGGCCCTTGCTAAGCCAACATTTAAAGAATGAATTTGAATAATGTCAGAGTAGTTTTAGATGCTTGATGTATTAGTTAAGGTTCTTTTGGTTTCAAATGAACAGAAGCCAATCGGCACTGGCTTAGGTTTAAAAGCAGTTTTTGAGGGAAGGATACTGAGAATCCAAAAGAAATTAATACAGCAACAAAATGAGATTAGAACAAGGATTTCTCTAGAGGCCAGCAGGAGTTTATAGACCTTTTTTGGAAGCATTTCAATGTATGTTAATTGACTCCCAATTTCTAGGCTCTAGGGCTTGGGTAACATTCTCTAAAGAAATAATTTGACCCATTTTGGCATGCTTAAGGCCAAAAGGTGCTGCAGAGATATAATATAAATATGGCTTTCCCAGCCCTAACCTATGGGCAAGGACCTTCTTTTGCAACAGAGAAAAGTGGCTGGGAAGATATTCCAATGAATATTTACCACACCATGGTTGTGGTATCAGTTGGGATGTTCAGTGTCAAGATTTATCAGTCATTTTTCATTAGGTTATTCTGTGACAACATCTCAGTGGTAACAAAACATATTTCAATCACATTACATGCTGACTTCAAATAGGCTGTAGATTCATTCCAGGTTATGGTGAGCTGCAATATTGCTTCACATGTCTTTTTTATTCTAGCATCCAGGATGAAGAAGCAGATCCTATCTAGGCCATGTCATTCTTGTGATAGAGATAAATGAGCAAATGTTGGACCACAGGATGGTTCTTACAGTATCTACAGGCTTTTACAGGCATAACTATTTCACCGTCCCTCACATTTCATTGGCTACATCAAAACAAGCACCTGTGTTGCTGAAAATCCTTCTCCCACAGGGAAACATTGCAAGTTCATGGTAACAGTAAATATCCATAATCCTTTACAACAAAGTACATATAATCCTTTACAAGACAGTAGATATACATGTTATCAAGGTGAACTTGCTAAGTGCAGCTAAGCCAAACACTGACATTAGGAGAGCAGTGAGAGAAAGTGAGGCATTGATTGCAAGGCAGCAAGAAAGGAGAACTGGGAAGCTCATGCTTAAGACCTGAACTTCCAGATGGCTCGCAAATAATGGTTTTTAAAGTCAGGGAGGCAGCAGTTACAGGCAAAGCTGTAAATCAATACATAGAGACTGTGCATTGGTTTTACCTAAAAAGGTGTGATATCTCAAAGTGGGGACCCACAGGTCATAGGTGGATTCAAAGATTTTGGTTAAAGAAATGAAGCTTTGTCTAAAAACTTGGGGTCAGCAGAAAAGAATGTTAGCTCTAGCTCATGGGCGTGACCACCTCCAGATCCCTCAGGAATAAAATTTAGAACAAAGAACAATGGTCAGAGTTCAGTCCTTAGTTCCCCCTTACCTGAGGTCTACACATTAGTGGTTTCATTTGGTGAGAGGCTGGGTTTCTGAAAAACAACTTAGGAACATGTGTTAAGATGTTATCTTTAGTTTCTATAGGGAATAAAACATCTCCTAAATCTAACTCCCATAGCTATTGGTTTAAGCTACTTCTACCTTCTTGCTTATCAAATTACTCATTTACTTTTCAAGACTAGCTAGGTGCCTGAAATGTCCCTTGAAGGAATTCGTTTCCTTTATTTTCATGCTTGAGGGGTCTACAAGCTTTATTTTCATGTAAGAGGGGTCCCTGCATTGTCTCAAAACTAATCCTTTATGAGGAGGAGAGTGAATAGCTAATTACTGTGATACTATGTACTGAAAGTTGTTGAGTTGTTCAGACTGAGGTATGCAAGTTAGCCTACATTCTGATGCCATTCAGGGCTAGTACACAAGACGTGGCCTTGATCACTAAAACAAACATAAGTCACATTTCATGTTCTTGTGCCTAGCTCTCAATCCTAGTGCTATCAATATTTTTGGTTGCACTCTAAATTACTGACTGGATAACTCACCTGGTAGCACTGGTATCTCCACCATGTGCCTTTAGGCCAGTCTGACCCTCTTACATGGAACACGTCTGGCAGTTAATAAAAGGAAATGTCAGTTAGGTTAAATTATTTATAGTGTCATCCAATATCTTTATGTCTTTACTGATTGTCTTTCTAGCTATTATATCAATTATTGAGAGAGGATTATTGAAATATCTGTGATAGATAATTTGATGTGTTAATTTGGCTGGAACATGGGGCTACCCAGACATTTGGTCAAATATTGTTTGGGGTGTGTCTGTGTGGGTATTCTGAATGAGATTAACATAAGAATTGGTAGACTGAGTAAACAGATTGCCTTCCCCAGTGTGGATGGGTCTCATCCAATCAATTGAAGATCTTAATGGAATCAAAAGGCTAAGTAAGAGGAAACTTTGC
Source organism: Carlito syrichta (assembly GCF_000164805.1). Classification (NCBI taxonomy): domain Eukaryota; kingdom Metazoa; phylum Chordata; class Mammalia; order Primates; family Tarsiidae; genus Carlito; species Carlito syrichta. The sequence continues at coordinate 54,353 of NW_007008686.1, read as the reverse complement.
CTGCCTAACTATTTTGGTGAAACGTTGTTTCTGACTTCAGGCAGGAAATTACCCCACTGGGTGGGTTTCCTATGTCTCCAGCTTGCCAACTACAGATCTGAGAACTTCTCACCTCCATAATCCTGTGAGACATTTTCTTATAATAATTAAATATTCATATACATGTTTCTGTATATGTGTATATAAAAACATACGTATGTATATATGTACACATACACACAAATATATATACACACACACATACACATATTCTAATGGTTCAGTTTCTCTGAAAAACCCTAATCTCCAACTACAATTTTTCAATTATCTATTTCCTCTTTTATCAGCTGGTTTTAAAATGTATTTTGAGGTTTTGTTTTTAAGTGCATGGGCATTTATAATTTATATTCCTTCGATGTACTGACATATCATTATATAATTACCCTTTGTCTTTAGCAATATTTCTTGTCTTAAAGTCTATTGTCTCTGATTAGAATAAAGTCACCCCAACTCTCTTATGGTTATTATTTTTCTTTTTCTTTTTTAAATTCCAACCTATTTGTGTCTTTAAATTCAAGATTTAAAGGTAGGTCTTGCATTTTTATCCAGTCTGACAATCTGTGCCTCTTGATCATAGCATTTAGTCCATTCACATTTAATGTACTTATTGATATGTATGGATTTATGTCTACCACTTTGCTATTTGTTTTACATATGTCTCATGTCTTTTGTTTCCCTTTCTCTCCTTTATTGTCTTCTCTTGTGTTATATAAATATTTTTAGTATGCCATTTTAATTACTCTGATGTCTTAAATATAATTTTTAAGTATTTTTATGGATTGCTCTGGAAATTTCAATATTTATCTGTAACATTGCAACTTAGCTCAAGATAATACTTTTATTCCAGCAAAAGATAGCAATTTTAAACCAGTATAGCTCCATTTCCTTCCCCTTTTTTTGTGCCAGTATTGCCATAAATGTGACAACTATATATACTAGATACCAAGTTATACTGAATTATAGCTATTGCTTGAGCTTTTTTTAAAAAATGAGGAGACAAACAGAATAAGATTGTGACTATTCTGAAGCTCTTTATTCCTTCCTTGGATCCAAGTAACCATATAGTATAATTTACTCTAAGAAAATTAATTTAGCTTCAATTATTTTTTTACTAATTCTTTTACTTGAATAGCCTAGAATTTTTACTTGATTAGTAAGCCTTTCAACCTGAGGGCTTTCTTTAGTCTTTCTTGCAGGCCAAGTATACTGACAATGAATCCCCTCAGTTTTTGCATATTTTAGGAAAAAACTATATTTCACTTTCACTTTTGAAAAATAATTTTTCTGGGTATAGAATTCTTCATTGACAACTTTTTTTCTTTCAACATTTTAAATGACTAAGTCATCCCACTTTCATATGGACATCTGGACTTCATTGTGGTTATAAATTGTATTGTTGTTTCCTTGTATATTATGAGTATTTTTTTTTCTAATTTCAAAACCTTTCTCTCTCAGTTTTCAACAATTTTACTATGCTGTATCTTGGTGATATTATCTTTGTGTTTATCCTACTTGAGGTTCATTGAAAATTTTGGATATTTAGGTTAATAATTTTTTTTAAATTTAAGGAGTTTAAACCATTATATCTCAAAATAATGTCTTTAGTTTCTTTCTCTATTCTTCTTCTGGGTCTCTATTATACATATATTGGAACACTTGACATTGTCCCACAAGTATCTGAGACTATGCTTAATTGTCTTTAATTTTTTCCTCTCTATTATCCAGTTTGGATTATTTCTACTTCAAGCTCACTATTGTTGAGGACATATATTGACTTTTGAAAATTAATTTATCTTCAATTATTTTCTTTTACTAGCAATTATTTTACTTTAATAGTCTAGAATTTCTATTTGATTATTTTTAAATATATTCTCTACTTCTTAGATTCTGTTTGTTAAATTATTACTAATTTTTAAAAAATTCATTGAATGTTGCTTACTTTAAATACTTAAACATAACTGTAAAGTCTACTTTGACGTTTTTGTCTAACATCTGGATTATTGCATCAACTCCCAATTGTTGTTTGTGGGTTGGGGAATACATTCAACGTGTCAGGCAATTTTCAAGTCTCCTTTGGCTTTCCCTTTTTTTCAGGCTCTCAAGGGTCTTCCCATACATGTGTAGTTTTCCAGATATCAGGAAAATGTGGAAAATCTTAATTCTGACTTTCCATGACTTTCTACTTTTCACAATCTCCTTATAAAGTTTCTGACTTGTCTGTCACTCATCCCAAATTGGAATGACAAACTTGGAATGTCAAGACTGTGGGTTTTCTCCATCCATTCCCAATTAAGTCTGCCATTTTAACTAGCTAAACCAAACTTTCTTGCTTGCTGCTGCAAACTGAATTCATTGCTTGTGGCAGTAAAGCTGCTGGGGTTTACAGTCAATTCCAGATTGACAAAGCTCTTGTTCCTTTCAGTAGTTCAGGGGAGGGAGAAAGGAAGGGAGAAGCCACAGGCAAGAATACCACAAAGTTCTGTCATTCTTACCCAAAGTTTTAGCAGTTTTTCAAAATAAATGCTTCCTAATGTTTTTCTGCCGTTAGTCAATTCCTAGTACCCTGAAATAATTTCTTTCAAGAATTTTGTCCAATTTTTATACTTGCTTTTTGTAGAAGAAGATTTTCAATTTCTTTGATCACCATTACTCACGGTCCTTCTTTCTGTTCCTTCTTTTTTAATGCAAGATATTAACATCTACTTCAGATTTTGAGTATGAAGTTAGATCAACTATATCAGTCATCTACTATCCCTTGATCCTTCTGACATACTACACTGAGGAGGCAGACATGGCATGCAGATCTGAAAAAAAATTTATCTTGTTTTTTAATAAGATAAATGAAGCCATTGCCATCTAAAGATGATTTATGCTAAGTAAGATTAAAGAGAAGTGGCCTGAGAGAGAGAGAGAGAGAGAACATAGGGGTCTTCCTCTGTAACCCAAGTTGGAGTGCAGTGGCATGAGTGCAGTGGCATGATCACAGCTTATTGCAGCCTCTACCTCCTGGACTCAGGCAATCTTTCTGCCTCAGCCTCCAGAGTAGTTGGAACTGCAGGTATGTACCAACAACATCTGGGCTAATTTTTTGACTTTTTGTAAAGACAAATTCTTGCTATGTTGCCTAGGATGGTCTCAAACTCCTGGCTCAAGCAATCCTCCTGCCTAGACCTCTCAAAGTTCTGAGATTACAGGTGTGAGCCACCATGCCAACCCTCCTCTGAAGGCTTCTAACACCAAACTTAAACACAGAAATCGATGCACAAGACTTTTTGCTCAGCACCTGAGCGAGTGGATAAATAGTAATGAAAATGTTTTAAAGTGAATATAAGGAAAATGCTATTTTCAAATAATAGAAAAACTAGATTATAGATGATACATCTATATTTATTTTTGCAAAAATTATTTAAGATAAATATTTCAACTGGCTTAATAGCTAAACATAGACTTTGAAGAAGTAGGAATGGAACCACATAGGACAAAATGTAATTATTAAACGAATGTTCTGAGTCATATTTTTAACAAAAATGTCTATGATGTGTGATATGATTAAATTTTTAAATAAAATATTACATTTTTAATCACTTAGTAAAATGTACAGGTAAGGATTATAAGAACTTATTAAAGCATGTAAAAGCAATAAATATGTTCACCACTGAAGTTTTTCTGTTTTATGGCAAACTTTATTATCAACTTTGATAAAGTTATTATTCACATTTGTAAGGTTAGAATATAATTAAACAGAAATAAATTTATCTTCCTTTGCTAACAATCTTGCTCAGTTTTTAACTGCAGGACCAAAGTATTACATCATTATCAACCTGATGTCAGCATCCTTAAATTTCAGAAAGGAGTTCAAATATAGAAACATTGAAAACACAGACTGCCTCTGTGAATTCACACTCATATTGGGGCTTAAGATATATGCTACTTCCTTTCCTTTAGAATATCTCAGAAACAAATTAACACAAAATACTTTCTATAAAAGCAATCCAAGAATAGAGGATTCTGAGAATCACCAGGAATCTCTCTCTCTCCCCACCTAGACAACAATCACACTGGCAGAATAAAATCTATTGAAAGCTAGCAACTTCCATGGGAAAGACTTGGAGAGTAAATTGCAATGAATTTCAGCCCATTTTCACTCCCAGGACAGTACCCATCCCCAGCCCTACACCAGTGATAGTCAGTTGTGCATCTGTTCCTGAAGCAACCTGCACACAGCTTGCAAAATGGAGGTGGAGGGTAGCACATACACACAAAAAAACCTGTGCTCCAAATATCAGGGACCCATGGTCCAGTTGTTGATTTCTGCTTCTGATCAGGGATATGCAGACAATAGGGCCAGTGGCCACTCTGGCTGGAAGTGACTTCTAGGGCATGTCCCTTCCCCATTTGCCTTTTTTCTCTTTTTGGAAGCCAGAAATTAAAGACCAGGACATTCAAAAGTAACTGCATAAACAGAGAAAATTAGATAGTAACTTCGCATATCCATGGAAAGGTACAGGCTGAGAAAAGACCTGTGAAGACCTTAAGTTTACACCTCAAGCTGATCCTTGGCACAGAAACAGCCTACAACCATAAGAAACAAAAACAATAACAAAACCCAGCAAATCCTGGAGAAAGGAAATAATCTGATTTTCCAAGTTACCGCCTTATTAGATTCAAATATGCAGTTTTCAACAAAAAATTATGAAGCATACAAAAGAAAGATATTGCCCATTCAAAGAAAAAAAATCAACAGAAACTGTCGCTGAAGAAAAGCATGATGGCAGACTAACTTGACAAATACTTTAAAACAATGATCTTAAAGTTTGTTAAAAAACTGAATGAAAAATGAGAGAAAATCAAGAAAGTAATGTATGAACAAAAAGGATGTATCAATAAATGATAAAAAACAAAATGAAACAAAAAGAAATTCTGGGGCTGAAAATTCATGTAACTAAAATGAAAATTTTACTAGAGGGATTCAAAAACTAATTTGAGTAGGCAGCCTAAAGCATCAGTGGACTTGAACATGGGACAATGGAAAGTATGAAGTCTGAGGAACAGAAAGAAAGATTGAAAAAAAGTGAATAGTGTGCAGGGGACCTGTGGGAGACACATCAAGCTGAGCAACATATGCATCACGGGAGTTGCAAAGAAGAAGAGAGAGAAAGAGAGGAAGCAGGCTGAAGAAATCATGGCAAAATTTTACAATAATTAATGAAAGATAAAAGCATCCAGGTAGTTCAACAAACTCCAAGGAAGATCAATTCAAAAAGACTCTTATTAAGACACATTATAATCAAACTATCCAAAGACAAAGAATCTTGAAAGCAGCAAAAAAGAGTGATTCATTACAAAGGGTCCTCAACAAGACTATCAACAGATTTCTTATCAAAAAACTCTGGAGGCTAGCAGAAAGTAGACTAATATATTCAAAGTGCTAAAAAGAAAAAACATCTGTCAAGCAAGAATCTTATATCAGCATAACTGTTCTTCTAAAGTGAAGAAAATTAAAACATTTCCAGATGAACCAAAGCAGAGGGAGTTTATTACCACTAAAACTTTCCTGCAAGAAATGCTCAAGCCAGGCTTGGTGGCTCAGCCTGTAATCCCATGCCTTTGGGAGGCTGAGGTGAGTGGATTGCCTGAGCCTGAGGGTTTGAGACCCGCCTGGGCAACGAGACCTCATCTCTACAATAAATCAAAAAATCAGTTGGGCGTGGTAGCGCATGCCTGTAATTCCAGCTACTCGGAAGGCTGAGGAGGAAGAATCGCTAGAGCCCAGCAGGTTGAGGCTGCGGTGGCTGGGAGCGGCCACTGCACTCCAGTCTGGGCGACAGAGTGAGACTCCAACTCAAAAAAAAAAAAAGAAATGCTCATGGGTGTCTTGCAGAGCCAAATAAAATGACACAGACAGTAAGTTGAAGCCATGTAATAAAATAAAGATCTCAATAAAGATAAATACTTGAATAATTTTAAAACCTAATATTATTGTAACAACAGTTTGTAATGCTACCTTTTGTTTTCTATATAATTTATATATCTTAAAATTTTTTAATTTTTAGAAAAGTATTAGTCTAAAATCACTTTGGCTTATAACTCCATGTTTTGTTTTCTACATAATTTAAGAAACTAACATTTAAGTAAATTATTAATTTATCTTTTGGGGCACACAATGTAGAAAGGTGTAATTTTGTGACATCATCAAGCAAAGGAGTGGGAACTGAGCTAGCTGTAAAGGAGCATAGCTTCTGTATGTTTGAAGCTAAACTGGTATAAATTCAAACTAGGGTGTTATAACTTAAGGATGTTAAATGTAATTCCTATAGAGTCATAAATAAAATAACTATAGAAGAGTATACACAAGAGGGGAGAAAAAGAGGAATTTTAAATATTTCACTACAAAAAAATCAACAAAGCACAAAAGAAAACAGTAACACAGGAAATGAAGGATAAAAAAGCTACAAGGTCTATAGAAAACAAATATCAAAATGGCATAAGAAAGTCTCTGCTTCTCAGTAATTACTTTAAATATAAATGGCTTAAACTTTCCAATCAAAAGAACCTTAGTTACCTCCCAAAAGATAGAGATTGGCAGAAAGGATAGAAAAACCTGTCTATATCTTATATATGAAATCTTGAGGCTGAGGAACCCCTATACCAATCAATTAACATGAAATTGATTGTTGGACAGCAATATTCTTGGAGTATATGACAGAAGGAAATAAACACACAAAAAAAATTCTGGAGATTTATTCTGAAAACAAAACTAAACAGGATTCCATCAAGTGAGGGAAAATAGCTAACGATCAGCTCATCCTGAAGAGTTCTAAATCTGAAGAAATAAATGTTTTATGGAACAAGAATTACTAGCCAAAAAGAGGGAGAAAGGATCAGACAATCCCCACACCCAAATTAGAGATAATAAAATTGTTTTTTTATTCGAAAGGGTAAGCATATATATGTTCAAGACACATTAAAAAAACAGAAATCTCAAGACAAAGAATAAGAAATGTAGTTATTTATCAATATCTGGTTCTCCTCCTCTTCTTAATCCCCAGGAAAAAATATATTTTCTAGCCACATTATAGATGGGAGAGGGGGATGTGACTCAATCTGGTCAATAGACTGTTAAGAGAAACAGTGTGTGCCACTTTGGGCCCAAAGCACTTAAAAGTCAGTGCATGGTAGTGTATGCCTGTAGTTTCAGCTACTTGGAAGGCTGAGGCAGAAGGATCACCTGAGTCCAGCAGGTCGATGGTGGCATGGCCGTGAGCGTGTCACTGCACTCCAGCCTGGATAATGGAGTGAGACTCCAACTCAAAAAAGAATAAATAAATAAATAAAAATAAAAGCCAGTACATGACTTTTCATGCTGCCTTAGTCTGCTCAGGCCACCATAACATACTGCAGACAGGTTGGCTTAAAAAACAGAAATGTATTTCTCATGACTCTGGAAATGGGAAGTCCAATATCAAGGCACATTCCAATCCTGATGAGGGCTCTTTTCTGACTTGTGGATGACTGCCTTCTCATACTGTTCTCACATGGTAGAGAACGAGAAATCATGCTTTCTGGTGTCTTCTTGTGAGGTCATGACCTCTCTAACCCTGATTACCTTCCAAAGGTACCTACCTTCAAATATCATCACATTGTGGAATAGGGCTTCAACACATGAATTTGAGGATTGGGGAGACAGGAACATTCAGTTTATGATAAACTTTCTTCCCCTACCATAATGACTGAGAAGCCACATGTTTCAGATAATACAGAAACAAAAGGTTAGTGGTTTAATCAGGTAAGATGTATGAGTAGCTGTGTGGAGTGGAACATTCTGCCAATTTTACCAGAACATGTCATGTAAAATGCTTAAGAGTCTGGGATGGCTCATTATTGTAGCATAACCTAGTCCAATCTAATCTAAGATACCATGGAAGAAAAGACTAATGTGAAAGAGAATCAAAGAATAGAAAAGCAGATTATAAACACAATAAACAAAATAAAAACAAGATTCAAATATGAAGGATTAGTCGACTAAAAATAAATCTGACAAATTACTCAGAATGTAGCAGAGAAATTGTACTAGAGGTCCTAGACACAGGAGTAAGTCAAAATTCTGACTTAAATACTACAATTTTAAAAAGCAAAATATAAAATATGAAGATTGGGGAAAATTAGAAGTACAAACTCTATCATATATAGAGATAAAATTATCTACTTGAAAAATCCAAGAGAAGCCTCATAGGAAGTAAGAGTTCATCATGGTTTCATGTTACTGTATCAATAAACAAAATTCAGTTGTTGCTGTAAACTTGCAGCATTGTAAAAACTGTAAACACCATTTACAATACAACAAAAATACAAGGAACTTGGGTATAAATCATTCAAAACATATGTTAAGTGATCTGCTGACATCTTTACACAGGAAATTATAAAACCTTATTGAAGAACACAGTGTATCTAAATAAATGTAGAGATAAATCATGCTCATTTCTGAGAAGGCAATCATACTAATGACATTTTCCCTGAGTTAAAATAAAAAATACATAATTCAAATTTTAAATTATAGCTCTATAATGGATTTTTATGCAAATCAAGATGTTGATCCCAAAGTTTTGTAAGAAGGAGTAAAGAATTAGGAATAACTAATCCAGTGGAAAGGCAAGAAGTTTTATCTTACCAGATATGAATATTTATAAAAAAACACCATAATAACTAAAGCAGCATGGAATTGACACAGGGACAGACAAACCATTGGGGGGGGGAAGTGTTTATAAATGAATCTATGCAAATATGAGAACTATGATGATGATATAGAGCATCAGAAGTTGGTGGAAAAGGGGAGAACTAATCACTAAATGATGTTTGGGAAGTTGTCTATGTTTTCAAAAAAAGATAAAATTAGATTTTTCTTCAAAATTTATGAAAAAAATAAACTCCAGAAGGTTTGAAATCATAAAGGTAAATGTGAAAATCTGAAACTATTAGAAGGAAAAAGAAAAATATCTCGTGACAATCAGAGTAAAGAAAGTTTTCCTCAAAACGTAAAAAAAGTGCATCTAAAAGAAGAGATTAATTAAGTTGAATAAATTAGAAATAAAGAAACAATGCTTCAATGAAAGTAAGCATACTTGATATGGAAAGAGAAGCTGTTGATAAAGAGAATATATTTCCCTCAGAGGGAAACTGCCAGGGGAAGGGGGGTGCATACCTCATCAACAAGGGTACCTGCATAATGAACATTTATATGGCTAACCCTGATTTATATCCCACATCGTTAAAATAACTAATTAATCAATTAATTAAAGCTGGGAATGGCTAAGCAGCATACCCAAAGTCATGGAGCTTAATAAGTCATAGAGTCAGGAATTGAACCAGGACATTCTTACTTCAACCTGTGTGCTTTCTTCCTCATCCAGGTCTTTTCTTTCTTTTTTGATTTTAATGTTTCAGTGACAATAAATTTGACATTTCTAATTGTGAAAAAAAGAGAGAATATATTTGTCATGGAGGTATCGTAAGTTTTAAAAATGTATGGGAATGATAACCAACTTCATGAGTACTCTGATCTCAGAGAGGAGTAGACGGGTGGGCTAGAGCAGCCAGACTTTAGCCGTATATGGAACTGTTGAATTTTTAGAAAGAAAAGAGAGAAAGAGATGCGGCAGAATTGTAACATGATACCTATTAAATCTGGACAATGACTATACCTGGACATCTATTATTCTCTGATGTTTATATAGATGGAATATTTCATAATTAAAAGTAACCTCCTAAGTCTATAATAGCCATTCCTACCTCTGTGCTACTCTTGTGCCTGGCACACTCCCTTGTTACACTCTGCTTCTGTGTAGAGATGAGAAGAAACTACAGATCTGTTCTAAGTTGTTTACAGTAGTAAGCAGCAAAGTTTGCCACACCCTTATATTACCTGCTATACAGCAAGTGCTCAATAAATGTTTATTCAATTGATATGATAGATGTCTTCACTTCCCAAGATTCCCTGTGCTTTCTCAGACCCAGAGCATTCAAAGCCCTCTGTATTTATCCATTTTATCCAACTTCATCAAACTTGACTATAAATAGTTAATATCTACTTAGCACTGAGAGGACAAGAGTACCAATGGGTTATAATATCCCCAGGTGATGGCACTGTGCTTAGCACTTATTAATTAAAAAATGTAATTCATTAATAATCCCACAGCATGAAGTTCCCAGTATCTATTCTTCACTATTGGTAACTACCCAAGATTAACCTGTTCCTACCATACCAGACATGAAACAAACTGGGTTCACCTCATCCATGGCTTGCCTTCTAGAGCAATATTCCAGGTCGGTTGCTCCTCTGTTTCATCTCACTGATTTCTGCCCATCTGAAGACCACCTTTCCAAACTGTTTGAACTCAGGTTACTCTACTTTGGTGATCTGGCTCTCTACCTCTCTCCTCCACCCTTGCTCTCAGATTTCACCTGGAATCTTCTTCATCACTCTTTTGATTTTTAGCCACCCAGCCCGAATAATTTGGCCTGGGAATAAGTCTGCACTTGCACTGATTTTAGTATCGGGCCATCTGGATTTGGCAACCTACCTACAAGAACACATTCACTTGGAGCCACTTAACTGAGCAGATCCCATGCACAAGAGCACCAAGAAAGTTCTCAGAGTCTTTCAAACTCAAATCAATCCCAAATGGCTAGTTGCTGACCCACATGGAAACTGCCTGGTGGCCAGAAATGACTCTAGGGCTGCCTAACCTGGTCCCCAGGAGCCAGGCCCCGCACTGGGCAGAAACAGCCTTATGGTAGTCACACAGTTACATCACACAAGATTGCCGGTGCTGAAAACCCCCTGCCCTGAGCTAGCAAAGCTGGGCTTGATGAAATATGCCTCTGTGCCTCTCTCTTCAGAAATGGATTAGATTGGGTGCTTGTTTTGTTTTCTTTCCAGTAGCTGAGGTTCAGACACTCCCATCTCCTAGCACTTAACATTCCTACCCTGGGCAGCACTACTGCAATCTATCACTTACACTCCCTGCTGACATTTTATGGGGGGTTTAAAGCAGCAGGTGTGTGAGATAGAAGCCATTGTCAATCATTTCATGAAAAATGCTCCACCCTTTCAAATGCCTAATCAGAGGTTTGATGGGTTGCAGCTGGCTGCGAACCAGCCGGGCTTGGAAGTCTCAAGGCAAATAGCACTGCCCCACTTTGGGAGGGGAAGAGGGTGGAAGGCTGGGGAGAGGGGCTGCAGAGAAGTTGGGTCTGGGTCAGGGCCAAGGCACTACAGCCTCATGACTGAAAGTGATGGGGGCACTCATCAATTAAAAGGAAGTTAGCATAAAATTTATGGTCTTGCCTCCAAACTGTTGCTGTTTGCATGGTGTTAATCACTTGGAAAGCTCCATTCAGAGGAGAGCAGCCTCGTACAGTGATTGATTCCCTATTTAGATAACCTGAGGGAGCCCCTCTGAGGATCTTGTTGAGGCCTGGTCTCCTCCCCGGGGTGTATTAAATGAAAGGAGCAAGAGCCACTTCGTACTCAGGTCAGATCGGCTGTAGGATGATGTCTAAGTTTATCGGTTGACTCCATTGCGTTTTTTCAGCTTATATTGAGCACCCTCCCTCACTTGGCAAAGCTTTTGAAAATAGTACCATGAACAATGCCTGTGGCAGTAGGTCCTTGGCCCTTCATCACCTTCAAGAGCCCAGTCGACCCTCACTCCTCAATTTCAACAATGTACATCGCCTTAATCTCCTATAAAAAGATCTCCAAATGTACTTTAAGTGTATTCTTTTGATCCAGCCTACAGTCCTAACATTTCTGCCCATTTATAACTACCACCATGTACCAAAATCAGGGTACCATGCCTCTGAGTCAAGAGGAAGAGCTCTAGGAGAGGGCGGCCATCACAGGATGCTTGCATGCCACTGAAAACCTTTGAGTCTCTGTCAGTCCTGGTTGTAGATTTGCCTCTCAGACATGGGCTCTCCCTTCGGTCCTTTCTGAAGTTTCCTGTCTCTTTCTGTTAACTAACTTGGTCCTCGACCTCAGTTTGCACACTCAGCATGTTCTGTGCATGCAAGCTAGTGACCTGCCTATGACCCTGGCATCTGACCTCAAGTGCATACCTTGTTTTCATCTTTAAGCAGGCTCTGGCGGTTCATGGACCTTTGTTTATATATATTTTATCCCCACTCAATTATACTTTCTGGAAGGTATGAACTGTCTTTCAGCCATACTTCATCTGTAGTAATTTATATATAAAGTGGATTGTCTTGTTAATCTCTGCATTTTCAGTCTCTGGGCCTTTATTATAGTATTAATCTATGTAGGCTCCAACTTCAAGGAGCTCACAATCCAGTATGAAGCAAGTTAAGAAAACATGTCTTAAGGAACTGCATTTTAAAATGCCATAAAGCAGCTGATCATGGTGGTATATGCCTGTAGTTCCAGCTACTCAGGAGGCTAAGGCAGGAGAATCACTTGAGCCCAGGAGTTCAAAGCTGTAGTGTGCTTTGATTGTGTCTGTGAGTAGTCACTGCACTTCAACCTGGACAATATGATGAGATCTTGTCTCTTAAAAGAAAATGTCACAAAGTATGTGTGTATAAAGGACAATATGGACGGGGCAGCCAAGACCCAGTGAGCCAGAATATCATGGGAGAAGATGCTAATTCACACACAAGAATCCAGGAGACCCTGCTTAGAAAAGGTCAATACTTATAAAATACTGCAAAGACTAGTTGGGCTTCCACTAGCAGAAAAGAAGCTAATGCTGATGAAAAGACAAGGAGGAGTTCAGCTGTGGAGGACTGTGAATGCCAACATAAGGATGAGTTGAAAGAAGGTGACTGAACTGGACACAGAACTTCATTCTTCTCTCTGTAGACTGTTCAAACCCACTCTGTTTGCTTACTTCTTTCCTGCCCAGTGGGTAAAATCCAGAGCAATTTCCTTGATCCTTCTGCTCATTCTTTTACATTTCAGTAATGAAAAAAAAACCCGACCTCACATAATAGTTTTTTAAAAATCCTAATTTTTTAAAAACTATCTTTCACAGGGCAGAAATGTTAGGACTGTAGGCTGGATCAAAAGAATACACTTATCTTTCACAGTTAAAATATCTTTCACAGGTTTGAGGAGTTGGCATCTTTTCTATGTATGGTCTCCTGCTTTGCCTGTTCTCCCCAGCTTGCAAGTCCAGCGTGTGGGGCAGAGTTACAAGGAGAAGAAACACGCAGACAAGGTCTTTCCAGACTGGTATGGCTGTGATCTGCCATCGCTGCCCTCTGGAACTGGTGAATGCTCAAAGCTGACCTTTTATCTACAATAGGCAGCTTTTGTGGACCCATCAGTCACTGCCTTTTGGGAATAGTTCACTACAACTTGCTCACCAGGAAGAAATATTAGTTGTCTATTAACACATAGTTATGAATAAAACACCCCAAAACTTAGCAGTCTAAAACAACACACGCTTATTATTTTACACAATTTCTGAGCTCAGGAATCCAGGAGCAGCTTAGCTTGATGGTTCCGGCTCAGGCCCCTATGAGGCTGCAGTCAAGCTGTTGGCTAGGGATACAGTTAGTGTAAGACTTGACTAGGGCTAGATGTTTCCAAGATGGCTTCATTCAAATGGCTGTTGGTTTGAGGGCTTAATTTTAGCTATATGAATCACCTAGAGTTACTCCAGGGTTCTTATAACATTGCCGCTGGCTTTGTACGCCTTCTTCCAACCCCAGCGTAAAGTCCTATTGGGAGAAGTATCTCTTAAAACAATCCTCATTCTGGTCCATCCAAAAGAACATGCAGCTGGTATTGAGAAACACATAGCTTTGGGCCTAAAACCAGGGAAGTGCAGTTTACTCCCAAAATAACTGCTTAGCTTTGTTCCACCACTAGAGAAATAGAAAAACCTCTTGTTCTTAACACTTCTTAGATGTGAGTCAAAGACAAAGTTTAGGGAACATAGGCCAGTCTCTTGGGTGTGTTCTTGGTAGTTCTCCCTCTCTAGCTGTTATCATTTGAATGTTTCCCAACCAGAATTCGGTTGTTGAAACTTAATGGTCAATGTGGTCATATTAAGAGATGGGAGCCAGCCGGGCTCGGTGGCTCATCCTGTCATCCCAGCACTTTGGGAGATTGAGGGGAGTGGATTGCCTGAGCCCGCCAGTTTGAGACCTGCCTGGGCAACTTGGCAAGACCTCACCTCTGTAATCAATCAAAACTTAGCTGGGCGTGGTAGCCACCACCTGTAGTTCTAGCTGCTTGGGAGGCTGAGGTGGAAGGATCGCTGGAGCCCAGCAGATCGACGCTGGGGTGGCCATGGGTATGCCACTGCACTCCAGCATGAATGATGGAGTGAGGCTCCAACTCAAAAAAAAAATTTAAAAAGAGGTGGGAGCCTTTAAGGGGTGATGAGGGCATGAGAACTCCTTCCTCATGAATGGGATTAAGGACTTTATAAAAGAGGCTTCACACAGAACTTGACTCTTGCCCTTCTGCCTTCCACCACGTGAACACAGCTTTCCTTCCCTTCTCTTCCCTTCCAGAGGATGCAGTGGCAAGGTGCCATTTTGGAAGCACAGAGCAGCCCTCACCAAACAACTGAACGTGTCTATGCCTTGATTTTGACTCCAGTACTGTGAGAAATTTCTGTTCTTTATAAATTACCCCAACTCTGATATCTTGTTACAGCAATACAGACTAAGGTCTTGAGGCGAGAAGACATTCACAAAGGACACAGAGAAAGGAAAATGCCACAGTATTATAAAATCTATCTCATCAGCCCTATACACACCTCAGGGTATAGAAATGAAATCAGGCAGGTCAAGGGTCATAAAACCCCCTCTGGCTATCATCTTTGTAAGACCTAAATAGGGGTTTTACCACCTGGTTTTTACCCAGCTGTTGAAAGCTTTATCCAAAACTGAGAGAGAACCCATTCCATTTTAATACTTTGTTATATTGGGATGAGGATTTTGTGAATGTAGCTTTGCCTTTTGTAAATCATTTGTCTTCATGTTTGCCAGAAGCAGACCCTAAGACAAGAATGTGAGTGCAAATATGTTACCTGAAAGGCGGCGCTAGGAAATGCCTATAAAGTGAAAAAGAGTGCAGAAAAGGAAGGAAGCAAATAAATGTGGTATAACTAAATTGGTTACTACTGGGGCAACTGAAGCTTAATTCTGTAGAGAAATTCTGAAAAGAAAACATCTAGAATTATCCTTTACCAAAAGGCAAAAAACCTGGGTACGTATTCACCACTTCCCTGTTTCTTGTTGACTGAAGGCTGCTTCCTTTCTTAACTTTCTGAAGTCTTCTGACTTGCCCTGCTTGAAGGATGATTGCCAGGTAGAATGGCCAATCATTTCAGTTTTCTCAGGACTGAAAGGCTGAATTATAGAACTTGTATTGCTCAAACTAGGACAGACCCAGGCACACTAGGATCGTTAGTCACCTTACCTCTCAGCAAGGAGTTTTGAGTATTGGCAGAAGCAGACATCATCATGTAGAAGTTAGTGTCAAGAAGATATTGCAGCCTCAGCAATATCAAGTGAACTTAGAAATTTTGAAATAAATCTTGTGTTCTCCCCATGTTTTCCTTCTTGAATGAATCTCTTCCTCCAAATTCAAAGGCTAACTTCATAATCCCTTTCTTCAGATATCGTAGAAGGGCTAGAAGCAGCCAGAAGTCAATGTCTCTTCCTTTAGGTTTTAAAGGTCCAAGTCAGCCAGGTGCAGTGGCTAATGCCTATAAATTCAGCACTTTGGGAGGCCAAGGTGGAAGGATTGCTTGAATCCAGGAGTTCAAGACCAAAGTAGGCAGTGTAGTGATACCTCATCTCTACATAAGTATTTAAAAATTATCTTGGCATGGTGGCATGCACCTGTAGTCCCACCTACTCAGTAGGCTGAGGTAGAAGTGTCGCCTGAGTCCAAGAAATTGGGATAGTAGTGAGCTGTGAGTGTGCCACTGCACCCCAGTCTGGGTGACAGAGTAAAACCCTGACTCAAAAATAAATAAATAAATAATTCTACTTATCTGTATAACTGTCCAAGTTATGCAAAATAGTAGATGCTTTTAAAAATGGTACATTAAAAATTTTAAAAAATAAAGGTCCAAATCTATTAAAGATAATACACAGATATCCCTAGAGTAGAGAGCAAGAACAAAGGAAGAAGGAATTTTGAAAACAAAGTCATCAGTTTCCTTTATCGGCAGGCCTTAGTGCTGCTCAATGACTGAGCCCATATGCATTCAACAAAGGGAACTGTGTTCTAAGCACAGGAAATACTGCTTTCACGGAGCTTACATTCTATTTGGGGAAGACAGAAATAGTAAACATTGAAATATAAGCTATTAATGTGTGCTATAAAAAAATAAATCAAAATGGCATGATGGGAGAAGAGTAATTATTTTACACTGTGTCATCCCAGAGACTTATTTAAGAACATACTTGAGCTTAGAGACCTAATGAAAAAAGAAAAAAGTCAGTCATGGGAAGATATGGAGACATGGCCAATGGACAGAGAATACATCCTCTGCCCTTGATTTGCATAAGACCTTGAAACCATTCCACAACCCTTGGGGAGAAGAAAACCCCAACACTAATTAAGATTTAGATTCTAAGTAGCTCATTTGGATAGGAGTAAAATCAGAATAAAGTTGCTTTAAAAAAATACAGTGATATATCTTTTTGCACACCTGAATGCATGAATTGCTTCACTCAGTAGAGAAGAAAATCACATATGAAAAATCTGAAAACATTTAGTGACAATTACATTTAAGTCCCTATTTAGTGATCTAAGCGGAATGTAATTCTCACTAAAACAATATAAATGTAATGTTGGTATCTCCAATTCACATATAAAGAAAATAAAAACTAGGGTAGTAAAGGAACTGTTAGGTTACAATCCCAGTAGGGCCACCAAAATGTTAGGTTAGACCCATCGGGAGATGTCTGATTTGCAATCTGGTGCCACATGAAAGATGCAAAGAAGTACACAGAAGTTAGATTGAAAAATATAGTTTATTTAGAAAGTAAATTAGAAAGAAAGAGGAGATTCACCTTCCCAAGGTAGGGGACGGGGCCAAAGCTAGGAAACAGTGGCCATAACTCAAAGAGCCACGTGGACACACCAGAGTGTAACAAAGCAATGGCAACTGCTGTTTGAAGTTGAATGTCTTTTAAACCTTCCCTTGATGGGGGCAGGTCATTAAGGTGACCAGGTTATGGTCTCTTCCATGTCATCAGGAAGAGGACAGGTAAGCACAGGTACTGGAATACCCGTGGATGGGTTAGTCACATGATTGCTGCCATGTTGATACAGTCTGTCACATGAAGGTCACAATGACTGATGAGGTTGACTTGTTTACAAAACAAGCTGGGGAGGGGTTTTAAAGCAATTATCAATAGCTACTTCTGAGAAACTAGTGATTAGAGGGTAAATTAAATCAAACTCTAGAAAAACAAGACAAAGCTAAGAAGTTTGATGGCTGTTCATTGGGTATATTGACTCCATTTTATGTCCTTTCAGGAACTTAAGTAACATTTATTGAGAGCCCCATTTGTGGTTAAAATGTAATCTGTTTCTTTTTAAAATCCATTCTTTCTTCTTTTTGCCTTTCTCTTTTCCATTCCTGTTCACAGAGCCTCTGTAGATCCCAAGTTTCTTTTACCTACTTGTCTTAGTCATCTTATATTTGTTGAGCACTTACTATGTGCAAGGCTCTATATTAGACACTGCTCAGGACATATAATTACACATGAACATGATACAGTTCCTACCCACAAAGGAGCTTAAAAGGCAATAGACTAGACATTCCTAAACACAAAGAACTTTTTAACAATTATAAATGAAGGGTAAAATTGAGGTGCAGAGTGATGGCAGAGAGTTGATATGCTGAATGTGAGCACAGACTACCATGAGTTAGCTACCCAATTCCCATACTAACTTGGAGCCACCTTGAAAATTGTTCCCAGTTTATAGGGTTCACAGGATGGTTGAAGTCACAGCAGACTTTGTTGGAAAGCTGCTTTTGTTTATGTGTCTTACTATGCAGGGAGAATTGAAGTGACAGTACGGAGCTACTCCCACTTGCTGGAGATGCTCTGTGAAACTCCTTAGGTTCTGACTCTAGCCACCTTTTTTAGTTTTATCTCCTGCTATTCTCTCCGCATCCCAATTTTCAGGCCAACCTAAGTTTATACTTCTTTATAACAGCATATTAAATTTTCTCTCTTCCATGCTTTTCTTCTTCTGTGAAAACTGGTCTTCCTATTCCCTGGAAAAGAAGACAATACAGCATACTTGCTGGAGTTGCTGTAGTCAAAGGCAGAGCAGGAGGTGGGGTGAAGTGGGGGAGGGTCATCCTAAATTCAAATCACATAGACCTGAATTCAATCTCCTGCAATGAGTTTTACAAGCTACACACTGCAAAACCTTCTCTCTCTCTGGAACCCAGTTTCCTCATCTGAAAAATATAAAGTAAGCCCTGCCTACCTGGCAGGGCCACTGCCAGGCTCAAGATAATAATTGTAAAATGCTTTGCAAATTGGGAAGCAATCTCTCATGCATGTTTTTGCTTACGCAAACGTAAGGGATTGTCATTAGTATTCAGGATCTTTCTAACTGATGTGTTTTTGCAAGAGTTTGGCCAGAGACATGATTAAGATATGTCCCAGCTGAGCGGCTTCTTCCACTGCAGCTTCATCCAATAGCCACAAAGGGGATAGAATAGGCCTTTTGTGATTGTTTTTTACATAGCTGGAAACATTTCAAAGCACCAGATCTTTTTTTAAAAGAAAGTGAACTCCACTTTATTTGCATTCAGTCTACTTCCACCAGTGCCTAGGAAGCATTGTAACCTTATGGTTTCAAAGTTAGTAGTTTAAAATAAAGATACATATCTTTCATTTTTTAAAATCCAGGATTTACAATGAACTTGTGTATCACTGACAATGAATGAATCACATTTGAAAGGAGACTTGAGGAAGCAATTTTGGTTAAACAGGAAGTTTTTCTAGGCTGGTAATGAAGTGTAAAGCTTTCCCCTTGACTGTTGGAAAAATACAACTTAGATCAAGTCAATTAATCAATCAATAAATTCTTGGGTAAACAAACATAAACTATAAAAAAAAATAAAACAACCCAAAACTTTAAGGAGGATATTCCTAAGTGACAGACACTGGAGAAGGAGTAGGTTGGGGAAGAGTATGATGAATTCACTCTGGAACATATTGATCTCGAAATTCCCTTGAGAGAGGCCACAATGGAGTTTGGATATGCAAATCTAGAATGCAGAAGAGCTGAGTGGAACTAAGAGACAAATATGGCAAATAATGGGATTTAAGAGGATTGAAACCCTGGAGGTAGAGATGATGTGAAGGGGAGGAATGTAAGCACTTAGGGGTTAGGACAAAGATGGGTATCCGGCAAAGAAGGTTCCAGAGGAGCAGCCAGGTAGGTGATAAAAGTCAAGGGAGTGTGGTGTCATGAGTCAAGGCAAGACTAAGTCAAGACAGAGGAAGGTCAGTGGTCAACCGTGATAAGTTCTACTGATAGGTCTAGTACAATGAGAATTCAAAGTCATCCACTGGGTTCAGCACCATGAAGGTAACTCTAGTGAGAGCCATTTTGGTGGCAAATTGCAATGGGTTGAAGAGGGAATAAAAATGAAGTGGAGACAGAATGCAGACAATTTTTTTCAAGAAATATGGCCGTGAAGGGAAGGAGAAAAAGATACCAGTATCTGAAGAAGAATGTGAGCTCCAGAGAGTTTTTTAATAAATTGGAAGGGACTGAGTTGTGTTTGATTGTTGATAGAAGAAGTGTAGGTGAGGGAGAAAAGTTGGTACAGGGGAAACAGGTATAGTATAAAATTTCCAAGAAGACTTTAAAAACGTGGAAACAAAAGCATAGGTCAGGATCACCCATCCCACCTGATGGAACAGGGAGGAGATAACACCTGAGCAAGTTACCTAAAAGATGAGTAGAATTTATCCAGGTGAGGGAAGTAAGTGAAGGAAAATAGGGTATTTCTCATCCAGGCTCTTTTCAGTTTCACTACTGGGTACTCTGAAACTGGCCTGGATTGAGTGGAAGAAGGTGCTCCTGAGTAACAGTTTGTGTGGCTGTAATTTTTCTAAATCCATTTTTTTATAAATAAAATGTGGGTTTGCTTACACAAGGCTTATATTGTGTGTCTCCACCCAAGGTATATTTCTCATCTGGACTATTTCCTTTAGAAAATGTGCAGCCAATGGCAGTGAGTCTTAACTCCCAGCTGTCTGCAACCATTTATATAATGCAATGAGTTGCATTACTCCCTGTCACATTTCCTTTATTTCATAAATGCATAATTTCCTTATAATCATGGTGCTGCCTAATTAGAACCTGTCCATCTCAGCTGAAAAAGAGAACTTGGCCTTTTAGGTGGTCAGGTCTGAACTCACTTGATGAAAGACACATTTTTCAATGGTGAGAGGTTGGGGGTTGGGTCTGAATAGGAAAGAAAGCTTAAGATATGGGATATTCTGTAAGATGCACTATCCACATAGACAAATAGACTATTAAAGATAAAAATGATTTATTTTTTCAAAGTTAATTGTTACACACTAACTAAAACTTAATACACGTAAAGGGAAATTCCATTCATGAATAAAGACATGGCATAAAATTCAAACTCTCTAGTAAATTAAGAAATATTTGTTGAATGAAAGTATCTTTTTCACTATTCATTTAGCAATATTTTCTTTTAAAATACTAGTAACTAAGGTTAGTAAATATATGAATAAAACAGTATCTTCAATCATTCTTGGTATTGGGATAAATTAAAGTAATTCCTATAGAAGATAATCTGAAACTGTAAGACAAGATATAAAAATGTTGATATATTTCAATTCAGTAATTCCTCATGAGGGAATTTATTTTACACAAATAATCTAGAAGGTAGGGGAATATACATATATATGTATATATATACACATATGTGTGTGTGTGTGTGTGTGTGTGTGTGTGTGTGTACTTTAGATCCAGTCAACCAATAAATCCTTGAACAAACTAGAAAGAAAAAAATATGCATTTGTAGCAGATATAAATTTAGCTCATACACAGTAAATGGAGTATCCTATTTCGACAACTCAATTCGATCTCTGATTTTGTAACCCATTTTTCCCGTGTTATATCAGGTTCCGGGATTTTATATAATGCTGAAACTTCATGGAGTTGGGAAGAAGCTGATGTTCAGTTAGGTTACCCTACCCTCACAATGCCCTGGGCTTAGCCTCTCCGTGGCATTTGTGTCATCTCTAAGGCAAAGGGATCGTTGCTAAGGTCAAGAACCCTTGTCTTGTTATCTCACACCATGCACAGCCCCCCCGCTTACCTGAGTCTTGCCACCTTCTCAGTTGTCCTGCCAGGACAACAATCTTGATGAATTTCTGCCCTTTAGGTATTTTTGAGATCATAGTTTTCCCTCTCCCCACCCACCCTTTCTCAGCCCAGGAGTTTTGAGACATGAAAGAAAAAAGGAAAGAAGAGAGGGAGAATCATGCTCTTCCTGATTTTTCAAGACACTCTGCCTCTCTCCAGGTCCCCAGGCTGCCCTCTCCCTTTCAGTCCACCTTCACTCACACTCCCACCTCAAGCTTTTGAAAACAAAAGCCAAGAGCAGAACAATTGTGTAGAGGTCTGTGCTTTTAGTGTGGTCCCAAGCACCTCTAGGCTATAGTAAGAGCAACTTCTCTGTGTTTGGATGGGAGGTCACAGACACAGAGAAAAAAAATATTAATATCTTAAAATATCGTTCTAGCACACATGCATGAAGATTGTCATAACAGAGAAAAATGCTGAGATGTTTCAATAGTGGGGACATAATCTTATACCAGTTGCCAGAGCAGATTTTTTTCCAACATCACCATAATTTAATCCTTACAATATTCTTTGATTGACAATATTGCAATCATTAGGAATAATTTTGAAGACAAGACATCTTCCTCAATGTGCTGTAAAGATCAAAAGTCACCAGCAAAAAAGGAAAATATCTGATGTGTTTGGGTGGTGGAATTTTGTGTGAATTATTTTTATAATAAGGATTATGTGACAACATTAAAACAAATAGAAACTAGAGATGAAAATACTTCTTTCCAGATTTGGAATGAGAAATGAAGGAAATCTTTGTGGGTCTTACCTCAAAGGGTATTGTCAAGATCCATTCCCAATAATTCAAAACTATTCCAGCTGCCACCATTGTTAATGAGTTGAGATTGCAAAGATGAATTGCTTCCCTCTTGATTTAATCTTCTCTAATTCACTGAGACCTATTATCTGCCTATCCATCCTTTAGATCCTGAAGAATAATTTGGGAAAAAATAGTCAATGAGGCTTCGATAAGAGGTGGGTACATGTGATAGATTTGTTCCAGGGAAGGAAATTACATTTGAGCACTCTCTATGGTCCAGACACTGAGGTAGGTACTTTGCAATTATTATATTTAATGGACCCTATTGGTTCAATTTTACTCATAGGAAAACTGAAGCCCATAAAAGTTAAATGATTTGCTTAATGATACTCAGTGACTGAGTCAGAATTCAAACTCAAGCTTGGCTGGGCCCAGAGCTTCAATTATTTTCCATGGCGCTATGTTGCCTCTGCTCAAAGCAGTCTCTTGTGAGCAAGACATTCTGTTTGCCTAAAGTAAAATTTTGAAAACATAAAAGCTTTATTATCATCATAAATTAGTAAAAATGCTAAGTAATATACTATTCTTACTGGAAAGTAGTAACACCATTAGCCAGCATTTCCCATAGTATGGTTTATGAAATGCTCATTGATAGAAGTATCCCATGGCCAAATGACATGGGAAGTTGCTGTCTTCAACAGGTCCCCGTTGGGAAAGTCACAGTTCACTTAAAGGCTCTGAGTCATTAGGGGGGAAAAAAGCACAACTTTTCTTACAACTTTTTGATTTCAATGTTTCCCAGACTTAACTAGTCATAGAGTCCTCTTCATCTTAATGCTATTACGGCTCCTAGACCAGTTGCAGGAACTTGCATCCAAGCCCCTGAAAGGGGTCTCTAGGGAGAAGCCAGAGGGGCCTATTTTCATAGTGATGGAGGATGCTCTGTAGGACACTAGGGACAGCTGTGCTCAGTGAGGTTGTCACAGTAAGAGAGGAAGTTTCTCCCCAATTCTAGGTAGAACCGGAAAGACCTCAGCACAGTGAAGGTGTCAGGAAAAGCATTCCTCCACTTCCAGCACAACTGGTGACCTTAGGGACATCAGGAGGCTGGCAGCAATGTGGCACAAGGTGAGTTGAGTCCAGCAGAACCCAGCAGGGATGAGAGGTCCTCTCATGGTGTCAAAGCACAAAACTCAGTGAGGACAGTTGAACAAGGGAGGAGGCCTTGTGCCCAGCCCAGAGCAGGCACTCAATCAGTATTGTCTGTTGTTAAATGCTAAACATGGTGGAGTTAAAAGATTCCTTGAATTTAGTCAAGTTCCCGCTGGACTCCAAGATGTACCTGGGTATACTAACTTGGTCTCGGCAGGAAAAGGGTGGCAAATTCAGAAGGGCTTCACTGAACAAGAATGTCAGGAGGAAACTTTTTACAAAAATACAGAGAGGGTGAAGGAAATCAGTAAAGGATGATGAGGCACCCAGGGACCAGTGACTGCAGGAGGCCTTTACCACCCCTAGGTCTGAAGGGGGAAGGGAAGAAGGGAGAGTTATCAGAGCTGAGGGAGAACTGGCACCACCGATGAGGCACCATCTGACAGGGAGGGCCAGGAGACAGAGAGGAGCCAGTCTAATGTGTAAGACACTTGAGATGGGCTCGAGAGCCTGAAGAAGCAGATGTGGGAGGTGGGGGCAGCCAAATGTGGGTGGTTATACAGAAAGGGGAGGCCTGGAGACACGAGAATTACACCAAGAACCTCGAAATCTAAGAAGCTCAGATCTTAGAATTTTAAAATACCAGAAACTCGTGGGTAACCTGAAGACAATTATAATTGGGTGAAATTGAGACCCCCCCCCATTTCTGTAGCCCATTAAAGTGGCTTCCCGCTCATTTATGCAAAGCATGCAGAGTCAATTTATGTGTGTTGCCTTCTCTTCAGCGTTCCTCGGATGGGACACTTAAGAAACGGTGGTGGCACGTTTATTTACTTAAACCTTTCCTGTGGACAAGTCTGCCTACCACATCTGGGAAAGGGATTATGCCCGGAGAGGAGTGTCTCCACCCCAACTAAGTAGAAAGGCTATCAGCCACTCCAGGGGCCATTCCCTGAAACACCCAAGGAACTTTTGTTCTTGGGGCTCAGGTCCCCATGTCCTGCTCAGAAATGTGCTTAGGAAACCACAGGGATGCCTGGATAATGGCCCAGAATGTGTGGAACGCCAGCCCCAGGATTCTGCTGACCGAAAATAGATGAATAAAGTCAGACTTGTCTCTAGGAGTGGGCTCTGCGTAGGAAGAGATTGGCCAAGGGAAGGTGAGGCATCTCCATTATTAACCACAGCAGAAAGTCACTACCCTCTGTAGGACAGAGGGAGGAACGAGCTGCTGTTTCCAGAGCTCCAAGGAGGCGGGCGTCTCAGCAGGTCTGCCCAGTAAGAAGCTGGATCAAAAGAGAGGGGATTGTCCAGGGGCAGCCAAAACCATGGAGGAGATGCAGGCCCTGCTGGAGAGGCCACTCAAAGCAGGAGGAGACACTTGGATAGGCCTTTTCCTTCTGTCTGTCAATCTCCTGCCAGTCTCCCTAAATTCAATTTGCCCTGAAGCCAGTAGGCAAAGGATATTAGAAACTGAATTTCCCTGCAATGTAAAACAGAGTGAGGAGATGAGTAAGGTGAATGTGAGCTCAAACCGGCAAATGACCACACACCCTTCAGAGCAAATGTTGCCCCACCTCACCTCTCAACTGCCCTCAACAATATCGCCAATGGCCTTCACATTGTCAGATACTATGTAAATTCTCATTTCTTAAACTCTCAACAGCACTTGAATCAATCGACCACTTCTTCTTAAAGTATTTTCTTCACTTGCCTTCTGAGGTACTTCCCTTGGCTTCTGGTATTTCTCCTCCATCTTTTGATAGGATGTTTAGTCCTCTTAGCTGCTGCTTCCCTATTTCCCCATTTTTTATGTTGGAGTGCCTGGAAATTTTTTTTTCCTTTGGTTATTTCCTATTTTCTCTTCACTCTTACTCCTTAGGTGATCCCGTTTTGTCCCATGAACTTAAATGCTACCTATCTAAACCCCAAAATTTCTCCAGCCCCACCCTCTCCTGTTATGCTGCCACTGTATATCCAGATGTCTGCTGGAGAGCTCTAGTTAGATGCTAGTAGGCATCTAAAATAGAGTACATTCTGATTTTTAATTTTTTTGCTTCCACAAATTTGCCCTTTGCCCACTTTCTGAGCTCAGTTCTGTGCTCAGAGATGTGAAATATATATACTCTCTAACAGATATTGTGGCTACACTTTTTATAACCATTGTGAAGTATCTTGCAAGCATTTCATTCAACAAATACTGGCAGGGTACATGAGAAGCACTGGACCCTGCACTAGTCACTGAAAAAACAAAAGTGAATCACACATGGTACCTGACCTCAAGGGAGGGACAGACAGGAAAGATGATCATCTGTGCCTGTTTGTGTATATACAGTCATATCCTCCACCCAACTTTAAGTTCCCTGAGATCTTGTATATTGTTGAGGTTTGTGGAGTTGAAATACCGGCTAATCTGAGTAAGAAGTAGGATTTTGAGGTCTCTTACAGCAGCCAGGGAAGGTGGAATAATCAAACCACAGAAGAGGCAGGGACCCCCTCAGAAGTTTCTCTACATTGCTCTAATACCAAGCTTCAGCTCCCGTGGCCACTGAAACAATAGACTCACAAAGTGTAAGAACAACAAAGGAGATTATCTCTGTGAACCGCGGGCTGCTCATGTGTAGAACGGAGAGATTAGTAACACCCAGAGTGCAGTTTGAAGGTTAAAGAGCATCACACACATGAAACACGGGGCATGAGGCTTGGCCACATTAAAAGCAGCTACAATTCACTGGGGGCTCACTAGTTTTGTTTTTATTATTGTCATTTATCCCAACTCCTCATCTTTTATGTTAATGGAATTTAGAACCCAGGGAGAGAAAGCAACTTGCTTCATGTTGCCTCGTAAGTTAGGCGGGCACAGAGCTGGGCCAGAACACCGGCCACTAAATTGCCAGCCCTGCACTGTTTTGATGACATTGTTGTGCCTCTTCCTCGGGTTAATCCTCTGGGTCTCAAAGATTGTCTCAAACATGGTGCTGTGAGAGTATTCTGTGTTCATAAATTATTCACCTTACATTATACAACTTGGGACTGAACCCATCTGTGAACTAATGAGCTCCTCATCAGAGCCCATCTGGGACCTTTTACAACTCTTAGACAAACTCTATACCAAACGTAAGCCTACTATTCCCAACTTTGGCCTTCTTTGTTTTGCCTTCAGAAGACATTTGGAACTTGAATCAATCAATCATCCTCTGACAGCTCTTGAGGTATTTAAAGAAAGATTACCTCTCACTGAATTTTCCCTTTTCCATTATAAACGTTTCCAACCACTCCAAGACACAAACCTTGACATTATCCCACATTCTGGTCTTCCTCATCCCCTCAGCCCTTTAAAATACGAGTTCTATTAGTTCTACCACATGACTGTTTCTTACACCATCCCATCTGCTCCATCTCCATTGTCACTACTCAAGTTTCTGGTCCCTTTTCAGCAAGATCATTATACTTGCCTCTTTAGCATGGACTCTATTCTCTACAATTATAACTTTTAATTCACCATCTGCACTTGCAGCAAGAGTAATTTTTTTTCTAAAATGCAAATCTGACCCTATCACTTGGCTCCCCACTGCTTACCAAATAGCCTTATCTCCTTAGCGTAGTATGGTATGACCTCTGATGTGTTTCACCATCACTAACCAGTGATACCAAACTTTTGAAGGCTGACTTGGAAAGACTATTTTAACACTTGAAGTAGGATATGAGCAGTCGTAACACAGATAGTGGGATTGGATTTGGAAGGCACTTCAAAGCTAAACTTCAAAGGAAATGGTTTTCTCTTATCTCTGCCATCCAGAGATAACTGTCAGATTTCTGTTGTGATTGACAAAAGAGGTACTGAGACTGAGAAGCCCCAGAAGCAGCAGGTTGTGGCAACTGGGGAAGGGCAAAATGGTGAGTACACTTTTCTTTTTTTTTTTTTTTCTGAGTTGGAGTCTCACTCTGTCACCCAGACTGGAGTGCAGTGGCCGCTCCCGGCCACCGCAGCCTCAACCTGCTGCTGGGCTCCGGCGATCCTTCTGCCTCAGCCTTCCAAGTAGCCGGAATTACAGGCATGCGCTACCACGCCCGGCTGATTTTTTGATTTATTGTAGAGATGCCCAGGCGGGTCTCGAACCTGCGGGCTCAGGCAATCCACTCACCTCAGCCTCCCAAAGGCGCGGCATTACAGGCTGAGCCACCGAGCCCGGCTGAGTACACTTTTCAATGAGATACAGGAAGCATGTAGCATACACAGAGATAAGGGGCTTGAGGGTGCACATCAGTAATGTAGCTTGATACAAAATCAGCTTTTTTGGTGGCCACAAGACAGGGTTGGTTCTTACTGAGTTATAAATGGAGTAAATTCTGGAGATGAAAGAATAATGATGTCCTGGCCCCTGTTTGACCTTGGAATGGGAAAACAACTTCAAAACAGCTGTTGCAAGTGATGGGGGAAGATTGTTTTTATTGTTGTAATGAAACATTCTCCTTTGCTCAAAAGATCTGTTTGTTTATCCTTTAATCATGAAGGATGCCTCTGGCTGCATCAAGTCTTCATAACTTATGCTTTACTTTCCGTGAGTAGGAGGTCACCCTTCAAGGGAGGGGAATGGTTCACAATGTGGCCTAGGAATGAGAGCTTGGATAGAGTGGTACTTTATGTCTCCAAGAGCAGAACACCATATAGTGACCTCGCTGGTGGTCAGTTGAAATGAAAATATCAGGGTAACTCATTTTAATAGTGATAACCACCATTTTATCATAATAGGTACTACACGTGCTCAATAATTGTACAATGTCTTCAGATGGAGACATTAAGGTCCAGATAAACTAAATAATTTGTCTGGGGTCCCACTTCTATTAGGTGTAGATACAGACCTTGAACCCAGATCTGTCCGACTTACTGACCTTGGCTTCATTATGCTTATTAAAGCAATAAACAAAGCTAGGAGTTTGGTTCAATAAGTAACTATGCACAGAGATGCATAATGGCAAGAGTACCTCTTAATTTTCCATGAGACCTGGGTTTAGAGGTAGGGACTAGGATCACTTTCTCTTTTCCTGACTGTGTAATTCGAAGCAATTCAATTTATCTGAGTCTATTTTGCACCTGAAACAAGAATATTATCTATCCTGTTTGCCTAATGATGTTCCTATGATGTTCAAGCAGGAGCAGTTAAATAAAAATGATTTATAAACATTAAAGCTTTATATACATATGTAGATATATTAGCCATGATTGTAATTCTTGCTTATGATGATTGTGATTATTATAACAGCAAAGTCATTTCCTTTTCCTCTGAGCCCCAATTACCACATCCATAAAATGTTTGGATTTCATCAAGTACCTTGTAGGGCCCTCTGAGCTCTATTAGCAAATAATCATGAGAACTTTAAGAATAGGAACTGGGGTGTAAGAAACGCCGGGAAGACCTTCTTTAGCTAATACTATTGCAATGTAAACTGAAAACGGGGAAGGGGTTGTCCAATCAAATGCTAACTGTCAGCTTAAGAAGCTTGATTAACACTCAAAGAATAAGACAATAAAAAACCTAGAGGACCAATCTAGAAAACTAATTCATCCAATTAGTCTAGAAAGCCAATTGGCAAGTGCTTTGGGGTCACCTAAATAGGATCCCTTTTGTGCATGATTACCCATGAGCATAAAGCCATAGATGGAGGCTTGCCCAGGGCTCAGGGGGTGTATTATGGGAGACTTAAGAGTGTCCCCTACTGCCCTTACCCATGAATATTTTGCATTAGGTACATGGTGGAGCTGTGTGCATTTTAGAAACTTTAAGGCATTCTCCTTCTGTGAAAAGCCCACATGACATCCATTTGCTCCTCTGAACCTCTGACAAGTCGGATTTCAACTCAGGATTCTTTTCAGGAGGACTTCTCTGATCATCTCTTCACAACACAGCCTTTCTACTTCTGTAAACACTGGACACTCTGTCAGGTACTATGAAGATCTCCAAATGAGCTAATGACCCAAAGGCCGTGGTCACGAGTGCTGGACTCGGGGTCCCTAGATTCAAATTCCTAACATCATCACTTTCTAGTGACATAGTCCAAGAAGTTACCTAATCTCTCTACTTCAAATTTCTTATATCTTAAAGGGACAATAGTTATACTTACCTTGTTGAGGTTTAATGGGACTTTGAAGACATAATCCACTGAAATGGTTTACATTTGGGTTTCTCAACCTCCAGATAATTCTTTGTCATGGGGGGCTGTTCTGTATACTGTAGGATGTTTAGCGGCATCCCTAGCCTCTATCTGCTAGATGCCATAGCACTCCAAAATGTCTCCAGATATTTTCAAATGTTCCTGGGCCTTGGGGGACAAAACCACTCTCCATTAAGAACCACTGCCTAAAAGTGCCTAGTAATAGCTCAATGAATGTCAACAATTACTGTGATTTTTATTATGGTGTTGTGCTTTTTAATGTCTTCCTCTATAGATGAAGTACAGCTCTGTCCCTCTTATAGTACCATAGAGAGGCAAGAATTCAGTTTTTAAAGCTAGATAAATCACATAATTCTAGCATCTCAGATAATTTGGCTTCAGTGTCCCCATGCGTTAAATAGGGACAATGTGGCTGCTGATAAGGCTGGTTGAAGATTCAATGAGCAAACACAGCTCAAACAGCCTGGTGCTGAGTAGGAGTTCAGTGGCCATCACCTGAATCACATTGTGGGGGAGGGATGCTCTAGGGGAGGGATGCTCTGGGAAGAGCCCGCCAGCATCAGGAGGAAGGGACATCACTAGGAAGGTGGTTTCACACAGTGCTTGCCTCAACATTGCAAAGTCACATTTGGCGAGCACAGCTGGGGGCAGCTGTTCCTATGGGCCCTGAGGACAAAGCCCTGCTCTGTGGATAAGTCTTTTGGCACCAGAATGGACACAGCTAAGCCCAGTTGGGTGTCTTCCAGGCACAGAGCAGGCCTGGCCTTGTCCACCCATCTGCATTTCTCTTCCGATTAGGAAGAAAGTCAATTCACCTCTGAGTCCTCAGTCTGGAAGAAAACTCTACTTTGCTTAGCTTTCAAACAACTTACAGGAAAGCCTAATTGTGTATCAATGTCAGATTGATGTATAGTAGGTGTTCAACATACTTTCCAAAACCTTTATGGTAGTTGTATGTATGCTGCTACCCTTAATCCTCACAGTGACCCTTTGGAGTCAATATTATTACTGAATTTTGGAGATAATGAGAGAAAGGCTCAGGGGGTTAAGTGGATTTTCTAAAAAAACACAAGGCAAGCGGTGGACCTTGCATCTGAGCCCACATCATCCTAAATCTGTACCCTGCGATCTTTCTAATACTGCACCTGTCATGTACAAAGCTGGGGGAAAATAGTAAATCAGGAGGTTGCTTTCTAAGATATCCTGGAGTCTGAGTCTCATGATAAACACCTGTTGACTCTGAAGCAAACAAAGAGGTTGCACACTCACACAGACCCAAGTAACAGATTAGTCTCTTCAACTTTATTAGGAGCAATTTTGTTTCTCTGGCGAGTCACTGTCTCATTTATTCATCCTTTTCCCACACAGGCCTGTTGTTAAAGACAGAATTCTGACCTGAAAAACCCAATTCAAAGACTTCTCTGCATTTGAAAAGCCCATAGGAGAAAGAGAGGAGATGACCCATTTGACGTTTCTTGGCAAGGTCCCGATTGTGACAATTACGTATTGACAAATACTCAAGAGCTGTGGGGACACAAGGAGGTGACCACCAGCTCTGTCCGTAAGTCAGAGCTCCCCAGTAAAGGAGACAGCTAACTGAATGCTAAAGGGAGAGTAGGAATATGTACAAAATGAGTTGTCCCTGAATCTGGGCCTGGCCAAGAGAACTTCATGCTCAAAGGCAGAATGACATATAAAGCAGAGGGCTTGGGGAGCAGCAAGTGGGGCTATGTGGTTGGGTTTGGGGACCTGTCATCAGGCTGCAGACATGGCTAGACATTTGTCAAGTAATCCATAGCCTCCTAGTATGTCAGATCAAAACACTCATGAGGAAACCAAAACCCAGACAAGAAACCTGGCCCGTTCCAGGCCACTGGAGAGAGACTCTCCCTCCGAATTCCCAGAACAACACTCTGCCACACTGGGCTGCCTCTTGCATAATCACCCTTGCTTGGAGCCACCGCCTGTTTGTCTCCCGCCTGGCCCAGATTCCTGGGGTCTCAAACCACATGAGACCTAGCTGGGTGCGTTAGTCATTTGTGTTACTATTCGGCCAGCGTAGATTCCTGGCCATGAAGCCTTCTGGCTTCGGAGATGTGTAACATGTGCTCATTTCCCTGCAGGGTTCAGCTTCATTTAAGCTCAAACAAATGAAAAATGCTATGAAAAAATGTACAAACCTTGACCTTTGAGCTCTTCCAGTTGGCTGATGGCCTTAGGTGAATTCCTCCCACGTGAATCAAAGTCAGGAGCCAAGTTGCATTATTTTAAGGACTTTAGGCTCAGTGACTTTCCTGTGTTTGCCATGCTCACTCATTCCCCCGAGTCCTACTGAGACTTTGGGACTCAGGCCAAGTGCCACCTCCATGGAAGCTTTCTCTGATCCCTACTTCTCCACCACATCCAGTCCAGAGCTATTGCTCTCTTCTCTGAACTCCTAAAATACTGTCTCTAACATCCATCCCATACCCAGTGTACTTTAAATTAAATATGAAACGGGAAAACAAAAGCTGTTTCTTGTTCTCTTCTAAGATTATACATCCTGAAGATTTCCCCCCATTTCTTTGGCATTGTTACCTTCAGGCCAGTGGAACATTGGCTTACTCCTACCTTAGGATGTCATTCCTATCTCCCTGCACATTGCTCTCGTTCTCTCCATCCCCATAGCCATGTCTCTGGCTTGCCACTTCACCTTAGCAGAAGTGGAACATTTGATCATGGGCCACCAAATTACCATGTGATCCTGAGCTTCCCATCATGAACTGAGTGTTATCTGACTCGCCAAACCATAAAGTTGGGCATGCACAGCAGCTCTTCACCATCAAATAAAAGTAGTGTGTGTGAGATGGAGAGAGAAGGCTCAAACAGACCCTGAAGGCACAAGTAAGTTACATGAAGAAGTGGTCCAAATGCCCATGGTCCTTACTCCTATTACCTTCTCTCTCCTAGTATGAACCTATGGCGTCATGCAAAGTTTCCTATGACACACTGACACCTTCACCGCTTTCCTGGAGTAAATACAGAAGCCTTTGAACCGGTCCCCCTTTCACCAGTCTCCTTCACTGCCTTTTCACCACTACAAGCTGCCACTGTGATCTTTAAATAAAAGCTATTCTAATCATGTTCTCCTCAGAAATCTGTGCCCCAACCCTGTAGCCTGCAGAATTCCTGCTCACTCTTCAAGGCCTTGCCCACACTCTACTGCCTTCTCTAATCACTTCTTAGAGTGTGCAGCTAGACAGTGCTTCTCAAACATGATTCCCAAAGGACCTTGAAGGATGCAGGGAACTGATCAAGTATCCCTAAAGGTCCTAAAAGTAAAGCCCAAAGCAGACCCCTGAAAGAGTCCTTCGGAGATGAATGGTTTATCTAAGAATGATGCCAACTTCACTATATTCTATAACATTCTATAATATTTCTGGGTGTTTTGAAGTTACGTAAAAGTTAATTTACTTATGTCCCTGGTAAGTGTGATATTCCATACAAATATGCTATCTTTATCCTCTAAGTCTATATGTAGCACTGACATGTCATTATTCCTCCCCAGGTAAGTCTTTCCAAATTTGAGAAACATGGATCCTCAAGCACATCTTTCATATCCGTTGGGCTGGTCCTGGGCCAGACAAGTTCAGGTTCTAGTGAAGGAAATTTCACACCATGCCATGATGATTTGCACAGGACAATATTGAAGGATTAGTGGATTCTCAGTATCAATTAAAGATGGCCTAAAATAGAAGATAAGTCATGACTGCACACGATGATAACAATACTATTAAATCCAATAGCAGTAGCTATAACTTATATAGTGCTCACTCTGACCAAGCCCTTCTCTAAGCTCTTCACACATATTGACACATTGAATTCCAAGAACCATACCACAAAATAGATACTGCCACTATCCTCATGGCAATTATATAATAAGAAAACTGAACTTAGCTTTGAAGCAGGCAGTCCAGCTTTAAAGGCCATTGCCTTAAACATTCTGTTCTAATACTCCTCAACCATCTTTCACATTAAATGATAGTAATATTATCAATAAGAATAATAGTAGTAATAGTAGCAGTAGCAGCTACAAGCACAATAAACACACAAGCCCCTTAGAATTTAAATGACAGAAATCATAAAATCATCTTGAACTCTTCACAGAACAGCTTAGTTTCTGAGACCTTCTTAAACAATGGATCTATGAACTCCATCTCTCTTTCCTACCCACAGAAGTTCAGGCAGAGGCCTCCCAAGTTCCATGTAGTTAAAAACGTTGGTGAGAGCATGTTGAAACTGGATTTCTCCACGTATAAATTGAAATGACTCTGTGACTATGAGTGTCATAGACAATGAGAAGGTGGAAGTTCAAAGATCTGAACTCCTATGATTGACATGCAAGGACTCACTTTGGTCTGGCTCATACTAACCAATAGGCAGTCCTCAAACTTGAGAAGTCCTTTCCAAGAATGGAATTTTAGTTCCAAGAAAGAATCTGTTATCAAAGTAATGCAAATGAACTACTGTGGTGGGGAGGGAGGGTACTGATGGTGTGTGGCCCCTGTGCTGTACCATTGTAAATAACTGACCTCGTTGATTCCTTGCAACATCCTGGTGACAGAGATCACAACAGATGAGGACACATGTGTTCAGAGAAATGAAGCAACTTACCCAAAGTAATATAGAAATAAATGTGTGGCACCAGTAGTTGGAGTCATACCCATATGACTTCATATTCTCCATATTCTATGAAGAAGTTGTGTTTCTGACCAAATATACAATGTTCTTTTAAAACTTCAAAAAGAAGATGGCTCCAGAAACACTAGAAACATCAAATTTGAAGTCTCTGGTTCCTTGTATAAGGCTGTTCTTATAAGACACATATTCTAAAATCTGAAGAAATCAGAATTCCTTTGTTACTACATATGACCAGGTGAGTCTCGTCCCTGGCCTCAGCAGGGCATGAGTGACAGTGGGATTGGTCAGACATATGCTTCTAGGATCCAGCCCTTCCAAGAGCTGAAAGGAAAGGGCGGTGACTGAGGCTGGAGTCAGTAAGTAGCAATAGGAGAAAGCTTAAGTAAGAAAGAAGCAGCTCTGAAAGTCAAGCAGAAAAAAAAAAAGAGCCCAGGGACCAGCCAGTAGTTCACTTGACCTGAGTCTCTCAGTCAGATGGAAGGAAACCCAATAAATGGATAGGGCAAGTAGTTATTTAAGATTCTAAGATTAGGGGAAGGAGCAGACAAGGACTTCCAGGCTTGGAGTTCATTGGACTCAAAAAAATTTTAACAAAATCTAGTATAAGGAACAAGACCCAAAGCTAATTATAGGAACATGAACAGAGTCCAAATATCAAAACCAGAATTCAAGGCAGGAGGGGACAAATAGAACAGGTTACTTGATGCAGAATCTATAAAACACCAAACAAAGAGTCCTTAGAGTCTGTGTCTGGGGACATCCTGTATAGGATTTTACCAAATGCTGATGTCAGAAAGGACATTAGAACCAAAGACAAGGTATGTGTCAAAGCACAAAGACTGAATATACATAGGCTTTTGGGAAATACCAAATAGTCTACTGGGCCTGGGACTGAGGGAAGTAGTTCTTGGAGAATGTCTGTTGGAGCACATTACAGAAGACCTTGAATTTCAAATTAAATTGCCTAGAGTTTGTTGTGGGAAGTCAACAAGTCTGGGTGGTGCTAACCGGTGAATGATAGAGAAGAGAACGACACAAGGCCCTCGATTGGTGCTTAGAAAAAAAAATGGGTGGTCTGCTGAATTCTGCTGTAGGGTGGCACACACTAATAAATGAATGAATCAAATAAATGAATCAAAATATCCAGGTTAGAAGAGATCTTGACACCTTTGTGTAATTTCCTCATTTTACAGTTGAGGAGACAAGTGTAGAGAACAAGAATTCTTAGTGATGTTGGATAATTAGAACCCAGTGTTCTTTCCAGTTATACTTTGAGATTGCAAGGTTAACAGAAAAACAGTAGAGTTCTCCAAATTTTGACCTTGTCAATTATAAAAATAAGTGGGGGAAAAAAATCAAAGTTGCTTGTGGTCAGGGAGTGGGGCTGAATAATAAAACTCGATGCCAATTTTCTGACCTAAATTCACAGAGTCCAAGCACTCGACCATGGGCCGCCCTTGGCTTTTCTCCCCAACTTCTGCAGGTTGACCTCATATGTATTTGATCCTTTGGTCTTTAAGCCTTTTAACTCATAAATTGCATAAAACATTGCAAAGTCAAGCAAATAATTATAAGAGACTTTCTGTTTTACTGACTTTGCCTGCAAATAAAATCTGATTCCAGGAAAGAGCTAGACACCAAATCCAGGAACAGGCAAGATCAATATGAAGATAAATCCATTCAAATAACCAGCTGCTGGCTGACATGTTCCCTTTCCCTGAACAGGGGTCTAAACAGAGGAGTAGAAAACAAAGTTTAATACCTGGGATGCCTAAGGGGGCAAAGACTGCCTGCATATTTCTATCTGTTTTGTTACCTACATTGATGTCATAATCGAGGTAGTGACATGCAACAGGCAAAGAAAGCCCAGAGGAGGAACCAGTGTTATTAGGGAGACCAGAAGACTCACCAAAGGAGACATTTGCATTTGTTTTTGAAAAATTAGAAGGTACTTCTCCAGAAAGACAAAGGACAAGAGAAAGGCTATTCCCAACAGGGGAAATAATTTGTAGAACAGAGGAAGTGGTTTGTGCAAAGACATAAAAGGGACTATTGGGTGGACAGCCAAGAGTTCAATGTGGCAAGAAAATGAGGAGATTGAGGGCATGGAGAAAGAAAAGCATTTCAAGACTGTGCAAGGGCACACAGGTGTGAGAAAACACGGCGTGTCAAGATAATGTCAAATAGTTCCATGTGGACTGAGTCAAAGTACAAAAAGGAATGTAGAAGGAAATGAGGCTGGAAAGGGAAAGGGGTCAGGCCATGGAGGGCTGTGAATACCTGGCTAAGAAGTCTGGCTTTTACTCTGCAGGTGAGATGCAGGGGCCCTAAAAGTATATGAGCAGGAGAATGACACCGCTAGAATCTACTTTTGGGAAAACAGACTGGGAAATGGGAAACTGAATCTAGAGTGGTTAAGATATGTGCCCAGGTGAGAAACTAAAAGGATGCAAGCTAGTGCCTTATTAAACACCCAGTTCTACCTAGAACCTTTTCCCAAGTTTCTTCACCTGCACCAATATCACCTTTCTCTGAAAAACCACTATAGGAGTACCCACCATCGGTCCCTTAACAACACTGCAAACTGGATTTGTCTCCCTTGAGCTGTCAACCCCAAGGTAATGCATGCCCAAATAAATCAAGGAATGAATAGAAACAGGATACATTTACTGTCACACACATCCCCCTCCCCGCGCCCTGCCAGGCCCCAACAGTGACTGGGGTAAGTGAGGCAAAGTTATTTCTTTATTCATTCACTGGTAGTACAATATTAATTATTTTTAAGTGCCACTGGGTTACCAGTCAAACAGGGAATATGGGAGCAAATGGAGCTAGCTCCCTGGGTGTGGGATGTATTTCCTGTGACCAAGATACTACGAATGCATCCCACTCCATTCCTCAGGTCTCACTTGGTTCTGCCATATAAGACCTATATTCTGTAGAGTGAAGACAAATTTCTGAAATTGAAGGTGACTGATTAAATAGGGACACAGCCTGGTTCCTGGGACCTATGTGTACTTGCCTCAGGGCCCGATGGTAATCATTGCCCTTTCATATTCATTATACATCTGTATAGGTTTTCACAGCAACACTGCAAAGTGAACTGTATCATCTCCATTTTACAGATGAGGGACCCAAAGCCTAGAATAGTTAAATAAGTGATTTCAACTCTGACTGCCATGGAGAACCACCCAGGGAGTTAGTAAATCATTCTGACGAGCAGGTACCAGCCCAGATTGCTTAAATAAGTTTCTGGGGTGAGACTCAGACATCAGTGTCCATGGTCACATAGCTGGTGAGTAGAAAACACAGGACTGAAACTCAGCTTCCTCCAGCTTCAGTGTCCTTTCCAAAGCTCTATTTACAGTAAGCAAAATTCAAGAACTCAAGAACTGTTCTTGGGAGCTTTAGGTCTGGTGAAAACATTCAGGAGCTGGGTGGGATACAGGGGAGGGGACAGGAAAAAAGACATCTCATCATTTTTTCCAGTTTCCTATGCTGCTTGCTTTTGATCTCAAACCAAAAGATTTATTTGTGGCTCCGATGGTGCATTAACTGTTTGGTTTCCTTCTCAGAACACAGCGCAGTCTCTTTCCTGCCAGTCAGGGTTGTCCTGGCACAGGGGGCATTGCCTCTGCCTCCTCTTTGATTGGGGCAGCACAAAAGGCAGTTTTGGCAGCTTTATGGGCTGCCTCTCAGGCTGCTGACATGGCTGCCTGACGGATGGCCTGCCGTGCTGTGCTTCTGGGGCCGTGCCCCCAATTTCACCAAAGGAGTTTGCTAGGACCATGTGTTTTAGCTTCTTTTTATGAGAAGATTTGCTTTAGACCATGAATCACAGAGTAGCCATGCTAGAAAGAACCTTATAGATCATCTTGTCTACCACCTCCACTATCATCACTCTCCAGACACGTCTCTGATGGGAAAAAGGAAGTTTATTTGATAATTAAGTATTAATAATCATAAAATTCAACTGAGTAAAATATTTCAATACCAAGAAATTATCGTAAAAATAAATGTTTTTTTCGTATCTCTACATGCCAGAGACTTTACATACGCTATCTTGCTTAATCCTAGGGCCATCTGTTTTGTGCAAATCCAGAGAGTACCATTGCTCTCATGGAGTACATATTACATTGGCCGAGATGTTCAAGGGTGCTGTTCATAAATTGGGTGGCCATATCTGAAAGTCTTCTTAAGACTGATGGCAACCTTGTGAGGAAGCTGTCATTCCCATAGTGGTTCAAGGTGCTAGGTACCCTCTCCCTTCTACAGTAAAAATGGCTCATCACACAAAGATCAACAGCCAAAAGGAAACAAACATCACATTGTAAATTTATGTCATCATCATGTGAATCAACTAGCTTTGGCCACATAGCAAAACCTCAGAATTTAGGGGCTTAAAATAATAACTACTTCTTAATGATTGTAACTCTATAGGTCAGCTAGGCATTTCTACTGATTTGGGCTGGGCGCAGGTGATTAAGATTGAGCTCGTCAATAGAGCTGCATCAACTCATGGGTCAACCAGAATCTGACTAGTCTATGATGGCTGTGGCTAGGTGGCTAAGATGATTAGGACCTCTCTCCATGGGGTCTCCCTTCATTTGTATGTTAAGGTAAGATCTCTTGAAGCCCAGGTTCAGGATTCACACAATCACTTCTGCTTCTCACTTTAGCCAAAGCAAGTCATAAGGCCAGTCCAGACTGCAGTGAAGAGGTAGAGAAATGGACTCTACCTCCCAATGAGAACAGGTACTAAAATCTGTGACTATTCTGGTTACTCTTATAACTCAAAATTACAAGAGTTATGGATTAACTCTCTTAGAGACCATAGCTTAAGTTTCCATCTGAAGGTGATATGACCTACATCTACCCCTTGATATACTACCCTGACTAGCAGCTGCCTAGCTATAGGTGGCAAAACTGGAACACAGAACAGAAGTTGGGGATTCTTGTCCAAGGCAGTGACCCTACCTACCGGGAAGGGGTTGGAGTTTGGCTTTCATTGGTATCTATCACGTTTAGAAATCATTAAGAATCAGGATAAGAAAGAGTCTGTACATGTTCTGCTCAGCACTGAAAGGGAGGTAGAATATAAATTCTTCCCTGAAAGTGAGGTCAAGGATCAAGGTGAAATGTGGAAAGAATAATGTAAAGAGAGTTCCTTCCTGATCAACAATCCCCAAATGCAGACAAGAAAATGGAGGTCCGTAGAGATTAATATACATGTCCAATAACACATGAATGAGAAGATTAGGCATCCTACCCAAATTGTGATACTGAGGCCAGCTAAGATCAGCCTTATTTGGTTTTCTATCCTTCATAGTGTCTAGCCCTTTGCCAAGAATACCAAAAGAAATTTCAAATGTGTTGAGCAGCTATTTTGAGCACCTTGATAAGCATCCTCTGGCACCTTCATAAAAACTAGTGCATAAAAAATCTTCACCACTCCGAATGGCAAGCATTATTATCTTCATAATTAACGAGGAACAATAAACTCAAAAAGGTAAAGGGTACATTTAAGATTATGCAATAAGTGGGGTAGCATGGACACAATTTTGATTTCAGGCTCTCATCATGTCCAAGTGCTCTTTTTGTTATAGTATTGTTACTCACTTCCCTTGTTGTGCATTGTATGTCCCAGGAAAACTGGACTATTTCTCTCCCCCAAAATATCCTTCTTGTTCTTCCTCCACCTGAAATGTACCAGCAACCACTTTTTTAATTATGTAAATTTCCCCATCTCCACCCCTATCTGCTGCCCTACGTCTACACATTAAGACCTCTATCACACTCCAGCCTGGGCGACAGAGTGAGACTCCAACTCAAACAAAACAAAACAAAAAAAAAACCTCTATTATCTTTAAAGGATCAGCTCAAATACCACCTCTTTCACGATCCAAAATTAAGATCTGCTTTTTTTTTTCATCCTTCCAGTGAAAAATGATCTCCCCCCACTCCTTCTGTGTTTCCACAACATTTTATTTCATACCACCATCACTACTTGTTTTCATGTTTATGTCTACTATGTCTTGAAAACTTTCCATAGGATTCATTGTGCTAACTTGAAAGTCCAGAGCCTTGTCATTGACTGAGGGAACGAACAAAAGAAACAAACGGAGCTACATGACTCCTATGCTTAGGCAGCTGGTATTGAGTAAATCCCCATTTGCAGCTAGTCGACCTGGGAAGGCTGCCTGGAGGAAGGAAACTGTGGGCTGAAATCATAAGAAACTTCTACCTGGATTTCCTCGGTGCTTTCAGTCCTTCTCACACATTTGGTCTCTGATGTCTAAAAGGCATTGAAATTGCTTTGGTAGAGATCAGTAGTTTGTCAAACGGCAGTTCTTGGAAGAGAGGAGGGGAAAAAAGTGTGCAAAGACTGGTGTGGTAACAATTTAAGCTTTATCCAAATAAGATGTTCCATGAAATGCAGAGGACTGCTTAACGTGACACATTTCTGGCAGCCGATTGTCCTTGGAAAAGATAAAAGAAGGATAGAAGAGAGCGTTTTGGAGGAGCTCTCGCCACTTCCAAGCTAAGCCACTTTTGTTTCTAATTCTCAGAGGAAAAAGGGGATGGGGATGGTGATTTCCTACAGATAAAAGAGTAAAACTCTTCACACTGTGTGTGCATCAGGCATCTGATCATTTCTAACATGTGTACCTCGCTTTATAATCTACCAAGTGTTTTCCATAGCTTCTCATCTTACAACAAGTCTTTGGACTAGGTAAACACATTGATAAGCGAGGAGTGCAGGAGGCTTAAATTCACAGTGTAATTTAAATGTTTCATTGTCTTTTTTGAAGAGACTTGTAGCATGACACATGTTTTCTTTTCGATGACCCTTGATTCTTCTTCCAAGACATAAAGATTAGCTCTTTGAAGACAACTCTCTCCCACCAGGCAATCTAATCCAAAGGAAGTGATCCAAGACACAAGAATAAAAGGAGTGAGATAAAGACTTTAAGTAAAAGAAACATTTCTGGTCCCAGATTCTAGTCTGAGCTTGACTGTGACCCACTGCATGGCTTTGAGCAAGTTGCTTCGATTGTCTAAAGTTCTCCAGACAGAGAGTTAATCATTTCCTCCTCTCTGCTCCCTGAATATTTTCAACACCATATTATAATTTCCGTTTTTTAATATATGCATTATTTGTTTACACGCTACCTCCTCAGAGAGACTCTCCCTGACCCTCCTATGTAGAGTGGTTTCTCCTATTATTACTCACTGTCTCTGCCTTTTGCTTGGTACCTTCATGACACTGGTCACAATTCCTCATTACTTTTTAATTTCTCTACTGAAGTACTTGGTAGAGTTTCTGACTGTCTCTCCATCTAGAATGCCAGCCTCATAGAAGCAGAGGCCAGATCTATTTTGTTCTTCAGCCCGGTGCCTTGGTGAAGTAGATCTTCAAATATTGATGGAGTGGCTGACACCTCCTCCAGGAGACTGGAAACTCTTATTTGAGTCTTCTGTTGACCCAGGTCTGGCACAGATTTGGTGCTCAGTGAAGAATGATGTTGAAAAGAGAGAATGTGCCTCTGTCATCCCTCACCTCACACTTCAGTCTTGGCCCATGAAGGAGGGAACATCTAAGCTTGTCCTTGTATTCAGTGTCTCTGCCCCTCACCAATTTCTCTCCAGTGGAAAAGAAATTGCCCACCTGACTGTATAGACCCTAACAGTCCTCTCTCTCTCTCTCTCTCTCTCTCTCTCTCTCTCTCTCTCTCTCTCTCTCTCTCTCTCTCATTCAGACCAGCCAGGGCGGACTGTTGCCCATTTCCTGTCTGCCTACAGTAAGCAATTGCCAGGGAGACATCATCAACTGTTCTTCATGTAATTTATGATAAGATGACAGAATTAGTCATCCGAGGTCGTAGACTCAAATCTAGATCCAGAATGTGAGGTAAGACCTGCTTTAGCCTAGGCCACTTTCTCCAATACAGCTTTACCAGTGCTCTGCAGTGGGATACTCTGTGTTACCCAGTCATTAATAAACTTGGTATCTTTGTTTTGGTTTGTTTTGTTATGGATTTGTGTGTAGGGTATCCCAGGAGGAAAGAGGGTTAACTCCGACAACTCATGCACTAAACTTTATCCCCAATCCTTAAGAGTGTTTTGCTTCTCAGTACTTGGTTCCAGACCACTTGTATTCTGAAAAATGCAGACTCAGTAAGTGTTAAATGCAAGGATCACTTCAGGTGACTCCTTTACTCTTTAAAATACAAAACCATGACCTAGCAATCTGCTGAATATATCTCCCATGAACTTTACAGACGAACCTTATAGATTGATAAAGCCTGCCTCTGAGATCATAAGTTTACCACCTCACTCTCAAGTGAGAATCCAATTCACAGAAGTGTGTTAGTTGAAGACTTAAGGACCTTGGCATTAGACTTACAAGAGTTAAGGTCACAGCTCAGTCATTTTCTGTCTGCCCAACCTTAAGCTGGGTACAGGACCTCTCTGAACATCAGTGGTCTTCAACCTGTAAAATTGGAAAAATGGTACCCATTTCCCAAGTGGGTTGTGGGGATTACCAGTATATGCAGTGTTTGATGCATAGAAGTAGTGAATATTTCATGAAAGAAAATGGACAAAAATTAAAGAGAACTTCCAACCTCGAGTAGAATGCTAGGAGATGCCTTGCACTGTGAATAGTGTATAGAAGGCTATGAACTTTTATCCAGATTTTAGAGTAAACACATGCACAGACACACTTGGACATGACCACCTATTAGTCCTGTTGCTGCAAAGTAGAATGCAGTCTATTTGACCTCTGATACATCTGAATCAATTCTGTATCTTCCAGCTGACTTCTGCCAAGACCTTATGGCAGGAATGTCATATTTCTATAACCTTGAGCACACCAAGTACGTTATCTGCTCTGCAAGTAGATAAAATATACAAGGCCACCATGTTTTGTCACAGATCCTTCCATTAATAGAGATAAGTAAAGCTAATTGGAGCTCATTAGTTGGAGAGCAAAGAATTTTTATAGAAAAATTATTCCAAGACCAAACTTAGAGAATCCCAATGCTAGAAGATACTGAAGGGTGATTTTTCAGTTCAACCCCCTCTTTTTTTACAGATGAAAAAGAGACCCAGAAACAGAAGGTGACGGGTCACAGGTCAGCCATGTTGCCCATTTCTGGTCAGAACTAGAGTCAGGAACTAGCCGGGAATCAAGGCTCCACCACAGCTGACCGTAGCAAGCCAGGACACAGGGCCTGGGCAAAGTTCTAGAAATCTGTGCAGAGAGCCTCAAAGAAAAGTGGTTTCCCTGGTGTGTATGGGTCTTCTGCTGGGAGAGAGGACTCTTCTTCTGTGCCATACAAGGCCTGGGTGTTTGTCCCTTCCCCTCAGAAAACCACAGAAGCCCCTTTATTATTTATTGAGGGTGGTAGGAGCTTAACAATTTATTTTCCAAGGAGATCAGTGCCTCGGAAGCCATGAACCAGGATTTTTATTTTATTTAGTCCTTACAACTGTCTGTAGGATGGACATCATTATCCCAAACTGGCAGAGGAGCAGACAGAAAGGTGAAAACGACTCATAGCTCCAAGTCTCACACCTCGAGGCACCCAGCCCTGGCTGAGGCAGAGGCGTTTCTTTTCTGAAGAACTTTTCTTCTCAGTGCATCCTGCTGCACCTGCATTATTGTCATGATCTCATTCATTCATTCATAAAATCATGTTTGCTGGCTTTATTTGTTTAACAGAGAATATGCTTCATGAGGGCAGGGGGATCTTGTTTGTCTTGTTCTTTAGTGACTCCTAAGGCAATGCTCAACACTTTTGTGGATGTTCAGGAAGAAAGAAAAAAAGAAGTAGGAGAGAAGGGGGAAGGGAGGGAGGAAGAAAGGAAGAAATTCTGCTTCTGCTCCCTGCATCTCTATTTTCTGTTCTAGGATCAGATCATAGTAATGACAACCCCTCAAATGTTCAGAGTCCTTACGTTTTATAAAATGTTTTACATTTTTTGGATCCTCCTGTAGTTCTGTAAAATAGAAAGCAGGGATCTTTATCCCTATTTTATGGATCTATTCCCAAATTGATCATCTCCTGAGAACTGCTAAGTACTAATAACTGTGACAGCATAGTGCTCCCGTGACCGTGACCCGGTTCTCATGGATTCTTTTTATGTGTCTCCCCAAATAGAGTGTTGCAGGCCATGGGAGGGTGGTAGTGGGGCTGTAGTGGGCCCAAGTGGAGTATTGCAGGCCCAAAGGGAGGGATTTGCTCGGTGAGGCCTTCCCCACACTCCAGCCTCCAGACAGAGTAGACCCTTGAGAGGAGTTTTAGAAGGGTGTGTGCAAAATGCACAATACATACAAAGGTGTACACATTTGAGAAGTGCGGGACCTTCCAGCAATAACGTCTCTGGAACTTAAGATCCTTACAGAAAAGCAGACAGAGGGGCTGACACTGGAAATTTTTTTTCTTTTTTTGAGTTGGAGTCTCACTCTGTTGCCCAGGCTGGAGTGCAGCAGC
Source organism: Carlito syrichta (assembly GCF_000164805.1). NCBI lineage: Eukaryota > Metazoa > Chordata > Mammalia > Primates > Tarsiidae > Carlito > Carlito syrichta. Next base: position 9,634 of record NW_007008686.1, on the reverse strand, counting down.
ATGCTCATGGCCACCACAGTCTTGACCTGCTGTGCTTAGGTGATCCTTCCCCCCCCAGCCTTCCAAGTAGCTGGAACTACAGGCACATGCTACCACACCCGGCTTATTTTTATTTTTATTGTTTTAATTTATTGTAGAGACAAGGTCTCGCCAGGCTGGTCTCGAACCCCTGAGCTTAGGCAATTCTCTCACCTCGGCCTCCAGGCTTGAACCACCACACCTGGCCCTGACACTGGAAACTCAACCCAAGCAGGGACTAGACCTCGGGGAGCCCTCGAATGCCAGGTGAATGCGCTTGAAGTTCAGCCTGGAAGCATAGGGGCCATTGACAGTTGGATGCCAGAGAGGGGCCCCCTACAATCTTTGTGTCAGCAAATCCCTTTAGGGGTGGAAGCAGAGAAGGCAGAGTGGTACAGGACAAGGGAGAAAGGACAGCAAGAAAAGTCATGGGGCGGGAGGGATCATTCTGAAGACAATGAAGCAAGGCCGCCCCTCGCCTCCTGTGGCTCTGCAGCCGGAAGACTCAGGAGGAGTCAACACCAGAACGGGCTGTGCTTCAGGAGGGGAGAGGTTTCCCGAGGTCTCCACCGCAAGTACATGGCAAACCCAGATCTTTCATACCCTAGTTCAGAATTCTTCCCATCACCGGGCAAGTGCTACCTCACACACATGCCTTCTGACCGGCACCCCACAGGACTGCTGCATTCCCCAAGCCCACAGCAGCCTACCCCCTGCCCGGCCACCAACTCCTGGCCCCAGGCTCGCCTACCTCTGTTTACCACCACAAATGAAAGTTTCTTTACCCCTTGAGGTGAGTTAGAGAGTACAAAGCTGCCCGCGATAGAAGGTACCATTTTCTCTACTCTTGAGGGGTAAGGCAGGCTATTACTTCCCACCGAAATACCTTCTATTCACTCATTTATTCAACATTTATCTTGTTTATTTTGTGTTGACCACTGGAACCAATCTGGCCTCTCAGGATTTCTCTTCGGCTGTTTTTTTGTTTGTTTCTTTGTTTGTTTGTTTTTGAAGTTTTGTCCATATTATGCAGCCATAAAGAAGGACAAACATATGGACTTCGCAGCAACTTGGGTGAATTTAGAGTCGATCATACTAAGTGATCTATCACAGTAACAAAGAACAGAGTACCATATGTTCTCACTCATAAGCGGACCTTGAACAATTATCATAATACTATAAGAAAGGGATTGGCAGTAGTGGGAAACTGTCGGGGGGGGTAGGATTGACAGTTAAGGGAAACTGCTAAAGGAGGGAGGGGCACACTTCATCAACAGGGTGCCTGCATAATCAACGTTTGTGTACCCAACCCTGAATTTTTAAATTTTTACATTTTTTTTAAATTTTAAATTCAACGTTTGCATACCCAACCCCTCATCTTTAAAATAAAATAAGTAAATAAATAAATAAAATTTAAAATGATGTTAAAGTTCAAAGAGTCCTCTGAGCTTCATCTGGGCTCTTGGTAACCATGTGATATATCCAAGGTCACAGAATGCACATTGACAGGTCAAGTTCCTAGAGTAACACCCAACCCCATGGGATTTTCATGACGTCTTAGTGGCCTAGACAGTTAGGACTTCGACTTGGGTCTGATCAAACCAGAATGTTTTTCCTTACAGGAACAGGAAGGATGTCGACCTATGGAGGACCCAACAGGGGAGTGACTGTCATCGGCTCCTAGGAGAGACAACGGCAGATGTGGTTCCTTGACACCCGCCCCACCAGCAGCACTCTGACACATATGGTGTTTATCCCTTCCTCATTCTTTGGTGATGTGCTTGTTGATGAGCTGTGGAGCATATCCAGAATGTTTTTGGAGCTGCTAGCTATTATGTCCTAAAAAATAATAAATTGCATACTGTGGTTCTGTTTCTTTCTTTTTTTCAAAGCAACTGGAGAGCTAAAAATACCAAGCTCCTTCCAGGGCCCACATCGAGTCAGAGTTACCACCAACGGTAGGATCCCCCTGGCTCTGAAGACCTTGTTGACTTTGAAAAGCTCACTCAGCACCAGCTGGGAGCCCTCCTGGCCCCAGTGCCCCCCAGACACCCTCCCAGGCAGGCCCCTTTGTGCCGACACAGACAGCAGGCTGCCCAACAAGCCCGTTGTTGGCAGATTGCAGAGCTGCACCCCCAGCTCATGGCCTGCGCTCCTCGGGCCACCAGGTCTGCGTTTATTATTCCAGATGATAAAGCATACTGTCCCGAGGAGTTCAAAGCCCTGAGGAACACACTGCCCCACGGGCAGGAAAGTTGCCATTGTTTATTTCCTAGAGTGGCTGGCTAGCCTCTCACTCCCTTCCCTCCTCTTCTCTTCCCTCCTCTCTTCCCTTTTATTCTCTTCTTTCTTCCTTCTCTTCTTCTTCTTCTTTCCCCTCCTGCATCTTCTTCTTTTCTCTCTTCTTCTTCCTTCTTCCCTCTTTCTTCACTGCACTCTCTCTTTCCCTTTCTATTTCACCCTTTCTCTCTCCCTCTGTCTCTCTAGTCTCTTTTCTTCTTTCCTTCTCAGGCTCTATTCCCCATTCTTTTCTAAGTCTGTTTTCTTTCTTTTCTCTTTAGAGCCCCTGAGGCAGATCTGTAGAAAATAAGTTGAGACCGGATTCGGTGACTCGGCCTGTCATCCCAGCATTTTGGGAGACTGAGGCAAGTGGATTGCCTGAGCCTGCGGGTTCGAGACCAGCCCAGGTAACTTGGCAAGACCTCGCCTCTATAATAGATAATAAAAAATTAGCCAGGTCTGGTAGCACGCGCCTGTAGTTCCAGCTATTTGGAAGGCTGAGATGGAAGGATCGCAGGCGCCCAGTAGGTCGATGCTGTGGTAGACATGAGTGTGCCACTGCACTCCAGCTTGGGTGACAGAATGAGACTCCAAGTACAAAAAACAAGTTGAAAATCCCTGGGTTTGAGCTAAGGGCCTCTGGGCACTGACTTGTATAAGAGCCATTCCTTTCCGTTCTGGCTTAGGCCATAGTTTTAGATGGGAGTTTAAAAGGCAGGTGCTCTGACCGGGCTCGGTGGCTCAGCCTGTAATCCCAGTGCTTTGGGAGGCCAAGGCAAGTGAACTGCCTGAGCCCGTGGACTCGAGACCCGCCCAGGCAACTTGGTGAGACCTCATCTCTACAATAAATCAAAAATTAGCCGGGCATGTTAGTGCGCGCCTGTAGTTCCAGCTACTTGGAAGGCTGAGGCAGAAGGATTGCCGGAGCCCAGTGGGTCAAGGCTGCGGTGACTGGGAGCATGCCCCTGAGCTCCAGTCTGGGCAAAGGAGTGAGACTCCAACTCAAAAAAGAAAGGCAGGTGCTCTCTGATAAATGCTCAGCTTTCAGACCAAGGAGGAGAAACCCTGGGCCCAACCTGCCTGAGATTTTAGTATATTAAAAAGCATGGGAAGAAATGAGACTATCTCTATGCAGTGGAATTGAGCAGAAAGTTAGACAATTCTGTAGCATTGCTTGATTTGTGATCATGGGGAAAGTATCTCTCTGCAGGCCTCAGTTTCTAACATATCCAAAGGAGTTAGGAACCCCTGTCCTGCCCTCTTCCTGGACAGATGAAAGAACACCGAAGATTATAGATAGAAAAATTCTTCAGTGTCCATGTAAGAGTAGAGTAATACTATGGGCTGTCTATTATCCAAGGCTACTGTGAGAATGAAATAAGACTATGTGTATAAACTTCTGTCAGGCACAAACAAATATTAGCTACAATTCTCATTTGCTGCTGGACAGGTCCTCCAAGAAACAGGCAGAGATGGAGATGTACATGCAGAAACTATATTAGGGAGTGTTTTCAGGATCCCCACATGGAAAAGGGAAAGGAAGGAAAAAGAGTCAGTCAGGCAGAGAAAGAAGCAGGCTGCACTGCAACTTGAACAGAGGTTTCAGCCAACATTAAAGGAAACTCAAAAGCTGAAGGACCTTTCAGAGTTGTCCCGCATGAAAGTAAGGAAGCCAGCCATTTATGCCTCCACAAAGTTGAATCACTGGACATGGGCTGCCCCAGAAAAGGGGTGTAATCTTGGAGAGGCAGCTTTCTTCAGCTGATACAATTTTCAAAGGGGACTAAGAGTTGAGGGCTGCCTGTTGGCAGCCCTCCCAGCAACTGAAGAAATAATTCCTTCAGTACAGAGGAGAGGTCTGAACCATGCATCCCAGTGGCCCCCACTTAATCATCATCATTATTATTAATACATAAATATAATAATTTATCTCCTCGTGTAACTGAAAACAATCGGAAATTGGCCTAAGAGTCAGTAATTACAAGAGAAATGTGGGAAAATATCTCTACCTAACGCACTAGTAACTACTGATTGGGGCCACTTCCCAATGAAACATGTCGGACAGACTGACAGGATAGGTCCACAACACAAGAATCAGGACCACTAACAATGGCCTCCTAAAGATCTCCCAGTCGTGTTCTCTCTGTCACCTTTTACTGGCTAATTCTGTGTACTGCCTCTAAGGCGTGCTCTTACTCTCAACTCTGATTATATCACCGCTACTTGAACATAACCAATGGTCTTTATCCCCTAAGGAAACAGGCAAGTCCTCCTTCATCCCTCCATCTCCTGACCTCAGTGGCCTTCCTACCATCCTGTGCAGCACTGTACCCATGTCTGGAATTCCCTCCACAGATCTTCCTCTCGACAGAGTCCTACCCACTCATGAAACACAATCCAAAAGACCCCTCCTTCGTGCTTCCTCTGTGTCTTGGATGCACCTCAATTATTAATATAATTCATCAATAAAGGAACAATAATTGGATTCAATGTGAAGCTTCTGACACTAGGTAGAAGCAGGACATTGTGATGAGGAATTGGCTTGGCTTAAAAGCCCGTCAACCTCAGTTTGAGTCTATATTACTGTTTCCTGACTTTAAGCAGTTAAGCAAAGATTCTTAAGGACTCTGAGGCTGTTTCCTTATCTGGATAGTCATAAGAATGCCTACTTCAAAAGATTGCTGCGAAGATGAAATGAGATGACAACCATAAAAACCTGGCTGAGTGCCCAACAGGAAGGAGGGGTCTTTTGGGTTGTGTTTCATGGGTAGGTAGGACTCTATCAAGAGGAAGATCTGTGGAGGGAATTCCAGACATGGGTTAATACTCCACATATACCGCTGTGCGGTGTCCTCCATTTCTGCATTATTAGCCCTGAGCATCTCTTCCTCTAGACGGTAAGCACCCTGAGGGCAGGGTTTACATCTCCTTGCTCATGGTTGCATTCCTAATGCATAGCTCTGTGCCTCAGTAAATATGTTCAAGTAAATTTAAAATTCTGAAAATGTTAAAATAAGTAGATTGAAATGGAATCTCTTAAGGTTTTCCAATGAGAGGACATATATTCCACTTTGAGAGAAGGGTAAAATAGAAACCCCATAAGATGGTGACCAGACCTGGAGCCCTGACAAATAGATGGAGGAAGAAAGAACTGGCCTGCTGCAATGATTAATACACCCATCCTTCTCCTTCTCTCGAGGGGACTGCTCTCCATGGTGAGGCAGCCATGCTGGGCGAGTCCAGACTAAACACATATACTTCATTGTCTTCATGTGTGTCCACAACAAGCCCTGGGAAGGGCTCCTAGGGACAATACATGGCACTGAGACCACCTCAAAGTAATTCTGAACACATACCCATGTCATCTTCCCATCACTTCCCGGAGAGCCTCAGGGCAAGTCCTTGAGGCAATGACTCCATGTTCAACTCATCCTTCAAGACCTGGGCCCAGGCCAGTCACTAGATCCTGTTCCTAGACAAGAGCAAATTGTGTAGTTGACATGAATTCCACCGAGAAGATCTCTTGGCTCCTTTAATTTTACCTTATAAGAAACATGTATGATATAATGACAAGTACTTGGAGGAACTCAGGTTCATATAGTAATTTTCTTGGGAGAAAGAGAAAAAAGATCACAAACACTGAAAAGACAAAGAATATCAAAGTTTGCATTCTTCTCTTACACTTGATTTTGAATGAATATTTATTAAAAGTCTGCCATGTGCCAGTCATTACCCTGGGGCACTGGAGACCTAAGGAAATGAGACATCAACTCTCCTGCATGAAATTCATAGCTAACCATGCAGGGAGTATAATAAGTGCTATGGTCAACACATGCAGAACAGGGGTCCCACTGCAAGCTTGGGAAGGTTCCTGAAAGAATGGTAATTAAGCTAAGAGATCACTTCAGTTACTCATGTGAGGATGGGCAGGAGGAAAGGGTGTGTTCCTGTCAGAGGAAACAATGAGTGCGAACACACAGAGGTAAGAAAGAGCATTGCCATTAAAACATGACGAATTGCCAGGCGTGGCGACTCAAGCCTGTAATCCCAGCACTTTGGCAGGCCAAGGCAAGAGGATTGCCTGAGCCCAGGGGTTTGAGACCAGCCTGAGCAACTTGGTGAGAACTTGTCTCTACAGTATACCAAGTAGTTTACCAAGTAGTAGTTCCAGCTACTTGGAAAGCTGAGGCGGAAGGATTGCCTGAGCCCAGCGGGTCGATGCTGGGGTGGCCGTGAGTGTGCAACTGCATTCCAGCCTGAGTGGCAGGGTGAGACTCTGACTAAAAAAAAAATGATGAATTAAGTCTCTGTGGTGGGAACAGTGGGCGAGCAAAGAGTGGTCCTTGGGAGGCTGAAGAGAGAAGCAGAGACCTTGCAATAAAGGGACTTATGAGCAGTGTTGGGATGCTCAGATCTGTTCCTAAGAGAACTAAAAATCCAGTAAAGGCCTTTAAGCAGGATCCTAACTAAAATCCTAACAAAAAAATCCTCCATGGAAGAATCACGTCTGCCACATTCATTAAATGCGAGTCTCCCAAGTTCCAGATCCTATGCTAGCCTTTGTGCACACTCTCAATCATCAACTGAATCTAAGAAAACTTAAGAAACCTTTCTTTTAGAGCTTGTCTAAGTCTAAGGAAGTATGAGAAATAGAATTTTAAAAGGACTGATACGACAGTTAATTTTATGTGCCAGCTTGGCTAGGCTATGGTGCCCAGTTGTTTGGTCAAACACTAGTTTAGATGTTGCTGTGAAGATATTCTGTACATGCAATTGACATTTATAAAATGTTTTATTGGTTGACTTTAAGAAAAGCAAATTACGCTTCATGCTGTGTGTAGGCCTCACCCAACCTTAAGTGCAAGTATTGCACTTAAAGGTCTTAAGTGCAAATGCTGAGGTTTCCCAGAGAAGAAATTCTGCCTTAAGTCTAGAATATAGAAACTCTGCCTGAGTTCCCAGCCAATTGGCCTGCCCTGTGGATTTGAGACTCAAGATTACCACATCAACTTATAACTGAATTTCCAGGCTGCCAGCCTGCCCTGCAGATTTTGGACTTGTCAGCCCCCATAATTGCCAACTCCTTAAAATAAAGTTGATAGATGATAGGTAGGTAGGTAGGTAGATAGATACATATAGATTGATAGATTTAGGAAGGAGAGAAAGAATACACACACACACACACACACACACACACACACACACAATTGGTTCTAGATCTCTGGTGAACCGTGATTGATACAACTAAGATTCAGAAAACCCATTTCAACCTCCTCTCTTATCATTTAACCTTCCTGAGAACATTTTCTCATCAGCATGATAAGGACTAATCTCCTTTCCTTCCAGGACTGCCTTGAAGATTCACTGGGTATGTAAACCCACATAGCCCCATGGCTAGCACATAGTAGGTGCTTCATGGTTGTTTTTCTCTTTTCTTGATTGATTGACAGGATAGATGCATATCCAATGAAGGGAAATTTTCCTGCTGACACAGGCTGCTCTCAGTGAAATCTGATCTAGAATGGGAAGTGCTGAACAAATAAAAAAGAATTTGCTCTTGAAGTATGATTGCCACCATGATGGATGGCTGCTCTAAAGGCTATTTCTCGAGAGTTCACAGTAGAGAAAAATGTTCAGGTTTGATCTTATGTGTGTGTGGAAAATAAATTGTATGACAAGGGTGGCGACATTTGGACGGGGAAAGGGCTTAGCCAAGGAATTTAACATGTCAGGAGCCTCAGAATGAAAATAACATTGAAGTGGAAGGTGAAAGGGGGCATATTTGGAAAACTTGACAAGCGGCACAATGGGAGGAAAGGTGGCATTCTGGAATGGGATGTCAGCCGTTCTCTGCCGCTAAAGCCACGATCTGCTCTTAATAACTCAACAAGGTGAAAAGGAAAAAATACGAGCCCAGGTTCTAACACTCTATTATCACAACTGGCTTAAATTATTATTCCTTACTCAATTGACCACATAGCAACAGGAAGAGTCAGAACCAGGCAGGCCTTTTTTTAAGTGAAATCTTTACCTAGGTGATCTCTCAGGTTTCTGTCAGCAAAATTCCCAGCATCACAGATACCTGAGGCAGAGAGAGAAAATGTCTGGGATAATGTCACATAGCATACAAACGGAAACCCAAGTCTAAAACCCAGGTCTGTGAGATCCCAACCACAGCTTTCGTAAGAAACTAAGAGTATTATCTAGGCAGGGATGGCAAAGAGGTTGCATCCAGCATAACCCGTACCAACTCTGACTGATTGATAGTGTCAGGTTGAGGTGTGGAACAGTGAATACAGCCTCAGCATGAAAAAGGGGCATGATTGATTAGTGATGTCTATCAGGGGAGCCAGAAGTTCTGCAGGCAGACCAGGAATTGTCAATCCCAATCTGTTCCAACCTTTTTTTCCTTTTCCCTACATCACAGATCAACAAAACACAGCCCATGGGCCAAATCAGGCTCACTGCCTATTTTAATAAATAAAGTTTTATTGGAACACATTCCTGCTCATTTATTTGCATATTGTCTATGGCTACTTTTTCTCTATAAAGATAGAGTTGAGTAGTTGTAATAGAGACTATATGGTCCAAAAATCTATACAAACTGTCCCTTTGCAGAAAATGTTTACCAACCAATCCCTGTTCTAGAGTGTAGTGAGATTCAAATTGACTGATTCCAGTCAAATAATGCAGGCATTCATTCATAATTCATTACATATTTATTTCATTTCCAATGTATGCCAGACACTATACTAGATACAGTCATTATGTATATGTGTGAGTATGTGCGCGCGCGCACACACACACACACACACACACACACACACACACACATCTGCAACCCATGTCATCCTAAGGCTATTTCCTTTCATAGTCACAGCATGACTGCCAGGGGCAATCTGGTCTGTATCTCCCTCATTTACATGTAGCAGAAAAGAAGAAGAACCTGATACTGCCTTTAGTCCAATTAAGCTACTTAGATCACGAGTTCAATTCCAGACTAATACCACTTGCCAGGGCTATACCATAACCAGACTGGCTCTATTCAGCTACCTCTAAACTGGAGATGGCGGTAGCTTCCTCTCAGTCATGTGGGAGAGGCATGATTGCACAAAATGAAGTTTCAATTAAGAGAAGAGAGAGAGGCGGCAAGATGGTGACCGGGCAACCCGGTGTCTGAAGCCCTCTGCAAGGGAGATCTGCAGTGGGTCTCTGACTCTCGCCCCCGGGAGGCTGGGGACCCCAGCATTGCAGCCTGCTCCTCAGACAGAGCTCGGCCATCGCTATCGCTGGAACATCGCAAGGACTGGACAGTTTTACTGCATTGCACTCTCCC